>NC_061117.1:115390690-115690690 GCF_002878395.1 Capsicum annuum
CTCTGCTTTATAATATATATACATACCCGTGCAATTTTTTCGTATGAGGCTGACCCACCTAATTAATAAATCTTCAATATTGCTCTTTTTCCGCAATGACAAAAGAAATTAGATGTCATTTTCATCTTTGAGCCAAAAATAATTAAAAAATAATAGTGAAAAGTCATTTAAAGGTCATATTTGTGCAGTTTTGAATAGTTAAAGGTCATAGTTGTGCATTGTCAAAGTTTAATGTCATATTTATGTATTATGCCCTTAGATTTTAAGCTAAACACGCTCAGTTTTGCGTGTTGAACACGCGTTTTGCCACGTAGGATTGGAGGTCATATTGGTACAGTTTTTTATAGTTAAAGGTCATATTTGTGCACTGTCAAAGTTTAAGATCAAAGTTATAATTTGGTGTCAAGTTTAAAGTCATTTTTATGTATTAACTTCCTTAAAAATGATAATCTATGACATATATACCTTTTTCAATATGATACGTCACTTTTACAACATAACATGCGCATGCTTATACTCACTTTTACAACATAACATGCGTGTGCTTTACATATAAAGTAGTGCTTTTGCCACTAAAATTTTTTTCCTGCCCTATATTGTGTCCCCGCCATTCTCCATAATATAAAAGCCCCTCCCTATACTCTGCTTCCTTAGACCCTTCCTTAGAGGTGGAGTCAAAAACTGGAAGTGTCAGCCACGCCATTATTTTTAATATAAACATGTTATTGTTTTTCTTCAAAATAACATAAACATGTCAATTACTTACTACAAAGTGTAAAGAGGAACTCTTTGAAAGCTATAAAAAAAGCAACCAAAAAGATAGATTTCGGATTGAATTCAATTTGTTATTGGATTTTGATCGGCTAGTTATTTAGATGGTAGGGCTAAATTCTAATTTGGCCTTATTTGAATCTTTCTCATGGTAGCTATGGTGGTAGCAGTCATGGTAAGGAGGATAAAAATAGGGGTATAATTGTAAGTTTATTTTTAAAATATTAATTACATGTTTCACGAGTTTATTGGGGCGTGGCATATACATATTTTAATAATTAATCAAGCACAAAAGTGGTGTAAAAGACACTTTGAAAAGGTTGAATATTTATAGAGAGGTGTTGTAGGGATTTGACATCAAGATGAAGGGATAAACTGTATACTCGGTGTTCCATGATATAACAATCCTTTACATTGTCAGTTCACTACTATGAACTAGTCTCATCCTAATAAGAATACCAATTACGATGTCACACAAATAGCTATCGGGATGAGAAGAGTTATTGAGCCGAGAACAAGCATGAAGGACAAGTTAGTTTTGGATCCGATTTGAGAATTGGGCATAACAATTGTTTTATTAGAAAAGGGTAGGGGCATTTGGGATTATGTATATTATTGAATATTGTAGACATATAAAATTTGACGGGTTAAATTCATACAAAATTTGGGTTTAATTCATGTCATTTGGGTTAGTTAATCAATTTGGGTCTTACAAATTAGTTGGTCCATTTTGTTAAATTCAAGACCAAGGTCCATTATACCTTGGAACCCAAAACCATGCCACGTGTCAGGGTGATTTGGCATCCTCGTCAAATTAAAGATCAACAAGATAACGCCACATGTTCAAATGATGTGGAAATCTCATTCAAATCCGACAATCAATCGAAAGTCGCCAAGTGTCAAAATGACACACTCTGAAAAATCACAAGCAACCTAGCCTACTCCCCATAACTATAAATAGGGGTTAACATAACATTCTAAAGGGATTTTGAAAGAGGACTTGGACAAGCATTGGCAACATCGGCATCAACTATTAAGTTCTTGCAAGGAGCAATCAGCAGAGTTCTTCCTGGAGATTATTCCAAAGCGACGAAATATTTTTTGACATTCACGACGATTGAAATACATCTCTAGGAGTTCAAATCATCCAATGATTCGAGAAACACACTACTGAAGTTTAGGAGAGAAGAATCAAGAAAGTTACAGAATTGTACTCACAAGATTCATTAATAAAAATTACTTTTACTTTTATTTATCTTTGGTTGCAGATAATTTTCGACGCATTTGAAAATTTGTTGTGAACAAATTTTTGCACACCCAGTGGGACCATTTCTTCTCTCTAACTCTTTCTCCTACAAATCGGAAGTTACGAATTCAACTATTCCAATGGACTTCGAAAAAACAAACAATGTAACATGCAAGGGCTCTATTGCCGCATATGCTAACCTTAATCATGTTGACCGATTACTCGCCGAAAGTTCGAGGCTAGTGGCTTGGATGAATATGAATGCTTCACCTCTTTGGAGGTGGCGAAAAACAATAGCTCTCATATGGCGGCTGCTTGGGGCAATCTTGCATCTATGTTCTTTGGTGAACTTTCTCTAACCAGATTCAACTTTGGTGAACCTGAGGATTCAATGGATTCTCCAATTTCAATGAAGGTCAATGCCTTAATGGCTGGCTCAACTAACATGGATGAGAAGTTCACAATGATATAGCAAACCATTGAAGCAGTAAAGAAATCGATTGATGATATGAATCTTCATATCGCTCAACTCATAAATAAACTGGAGGCCTGCGAACCAGGAGAGTTGAGTCACATTCCTACTCATCCACCTAGTTTTACTCCACAAAACAAGGATATCGAGGAATCACCTGCTAAGTCAAAATTTTAGGATGAGAAATAATTTGTTTCAGTTGCAGATTTATCTATCCTATAGTTGCAAGACATGATAACAAACACCATTAGGGCTCAATATGGTGGAGCACCACAGAGTTCATTGTATTACTCTAAGCCTTACACAAGACGAATCGATTGTCTACCCATGCTAATGAGCTATCAACCACCAAATTTGTAATAATTTGCTCGCATGGGAAAGCTAAGGTAACACATCGCCCATTTTTTCAAGACAAGTAGCAACGCTAGAACACATGGATATCTCTTGGTAAATTAATTTGTTCGTTCATTGAAGGAAAATGCATTTGACTGGTATATCGACCTGGAGCATGAGTCAATTGATAGTTGAGAGCAGCTCAAGAAGGAATTTCTCAATCGATTTTATAGTACCTGACGAACTGTGAGCATAGTAGTTGACTGACACTAAGCAAAGGAAGGATGAGCCATGGAGATTAGTCTATTGACTGCAAAGACCGCATTTCTGAAATATCTATTGTAGAAATATACATTCAAAGAATGCGTTGGTGCCTTCTATACATACTACAAGAAATCAAACCGCGAATATTTGAAGAACTTGCTACACGAGCACACGACATAGAGTTAAGCATCATAAGTCATGGGAAGGCATCCCCTTTTGTTGACCTAATGAAAGAAAAAAGACAGTTCAAAAAAGGTATGACCTCAAAGACCAAAGAGACCATGGCAGTGAAAGCAACTTTTGTGAAGGTTACAACTAAGTAAAAGATGAAGGAAGATGATGCCTTGAGGCAATATCCAAGAGAGGATAAACTTTGTCCAACCTTGAAAGAGAAAGAAGCTAAGGTTTATCCATTTACAAATTCAAATGTACCTATGATACTGGATGAATTGCTAGTTAAGAAAATCATTGATCTTTCTGAATCAAAAAGGTCGGAGGAAATCAATTGGGTAAATAATCCCAAGTACTGCAAGTATCATCGCGTCGTTGGCCACCCAACGAGAAAGTGATTTATCCCAACGAGAAAGTGATTTATCTTAAAGGAGAAAATTATGACGCTGTTAAGTGAAGGAAAAATCATCATCGACATGGATGAAATAGTAGAAAAAAATTATGCTAGTATCATACCCGAGAAGAAGGAGTGTTCAATGTCGCAAACTATGCCATGCTTAATCTTCTTACAATTTGGGAGCTGCGAGTCGGTTAAAGTGGATTTTCCTAGGAAAACTCCTAAAGGCTCATTGGGAACAAGCAAAAAAGCCAAAGATAATAATGACGATGGTTGGACCTTGGTTTCTCGTAAGGAAAGGAGATATCAAGCGGTTCTAAGAATACAACTTCCTAAGTCAAGAGTGATGACGAGTAACATTGAGCATCTACAACCACAAAAAAATGTTAAGTTTGATACTAATAAGAAGATTGATGGTTTATTATCACAGAAGGCCTGAAGGCCTATTACATTGTATGAGATCTTTCCGGAAATTTTTTTGGAAGATAGTCAAATTAGTGCCACACATGTAATTTCTCGCATAGACGAAATAAATGAAAGCAAAGAAGTACATGTTCCAATAATAGCACGAGAATATCATGCTAATAGAGAAGTCACATCATGTTATGCTATAATTTTCTTCACGAATAATGATTTATTGTTAGGGTCTAAACTATATAACAAACCTTTGTTTATTGTAAAGGCTATTCAAGAATAATATCTCAATCACATATTGATCGATGATGGTTTAGCAGTCAATATAATGCCTAAGACGATGCTCAAAAGGCTTGGAATCTCCATTGATGAAATGTCCAAAAGCAATATAACGATTCAAGGTTTCAATATATAAGGAAAATGAGCTGTAGGAAAGATTTGTGCAGGATTATCCATAGGCCACATGAAGTCAAACATTTTGATTCATATTATAGATGCCAAATCATCATACAACTTACTTCTCGGATGCCCGTGGATGCATGAAAATGGAGTGGTGTCATCGACTTTGCATCAATGCATAAAGTATATCAAAGATGGTGAAGGAGTCAAAATTAATGCCAATATTAATCCTTTCACGGAGATAGAGTCATACTTTGCAGATGCAAAATTCTACTTGGATTCTTGTGAATCGGATATGGAGAAACCAACACTAGCCAACCCAACTAATGTTGTTTTAAAATAAGAAGAGGTTCAGCGGGCTACTGTCAATATGCCTAAGGAGAGAATTACAAAATTTTCCACTAAGCTTTCATCATCTGAAGAAGATATGCATATGAAGATGGATAAAAAATATCTAATTTTTTGCTACATTCCTCGTGAGCGTCGAAAGGACGGACAACACTTGCTAGAAATATGTACTTAACAAAGACACCCTCCAAAGAGAGAAATGAGTCATAAGGCATTCCAAGATTTGAAGGCGATTATGACTGTCCCAGTTATACAAGTCCCACCTATCACGCCTAAGCTTTCAGGAAGCAATACTTTAGCTCATAAGATAAAAGGTCACTTTTATAAGAAAGCCTTTGCTCTGCTCGAAAAATTAGGTTACAACTTCTCCAATCCGGCAAGGCTAGGTGAGCTCAAAGATAATGTCACGAGTGAGAAGATACATGGTCTTACAGAGGCTCAAATAAAGTTAAGAAAGAAAGGGAATTATATGGCCACTCCTAAGTTTGTCCTAGGATTTAAATTACCAGAACTTCTTCAAATTTCTACTAAGAAGGGCACGAAAACAACTTCATCACATTATGCATCAGTAGATAAAGACAAGAAATATAAGGATTAGAAAAATGGACAACATACTTCTGTGTTTGAATGCATAGGAAGATTGATGCCTCGTGTCTCTATATTTGAAAAATTAGGTTGCAGGGACAAAGTAGAGCCTCAGAACAAATGGAAGGATGGGACGATACCTCAAGAACTTCTATCTTTCATCATTTGGGAACCACAAGAAAGTCATTAGCATAAAAGAGGTTGCTGGAGAATGAAAAACAAGGGGTTTTTATGAACAAATCAATGACAAAGACATTCATAGTATCTTTCCATCACATATAAAGAGAAAGATTGTGCTATCAATCATCACAGACAGTTTGCTAAAAGTGAAAAGGAGCACCATTGTTTTTATTAACTAATTTTGTAGAGAAACAGAGAAGGAGAAAGAAGAAGCCATCATGACATCCAAAGGAAGGCAAATGAAAGATTCAAACTTTGTACAAGCATCCTATCACATAAAAGTGGAAAAAGGTCCATACTTTGATGGTGTGGATGATGATGTTCAAGAGGCTCTATCCCAACTAGAGGATAACGTACAATCAACCATAGATGAAATCAAAGAACTTAATCTCGGCACTCTAGAAGATCCGCGCCCAATATTCATTAGTGTTCTTCTTACACCACAAAAAGAGAGGGACTACTTTAAGTTATTAGTTGAGTAAAAAGATGGCTTTACCTGGTCGTACCAAGAAATACCAGGCCTTAGTTATAGGGTAGATATTCATCATTTAGGGATCAAAATAAGGACAGGCCCTATAAAGCAGTCACAACGAGTATTTCATCCTAAGTTGGTAATACAAATGAAAGTAAAGGTCAATAAGCTTATCAAATCTGGATTTATTCGAGAAGTGATGTACCCATCATGGATCTCAAACATTGTACCTATCAAAAAGAAGAATGGTCAAATACGTGTCTGCGCTGGCTTTTGAGACTTGAACAAGGCATGTCCAAAAGATGATTTCTCGATGGCTGATACCGATCATAGAGTTCATGGTTGATGCGATAACAGGACATGAGGTTATGACATTTATAGATGGCCAAATCAGAATATCTCCAAAGGATGAAGAATGCATTATATTTCAAACTCTAAAAGGGATATATTTTTACAAGGTTATGCCTTTTGGTCTAAAGAATGCAATTGCCACCTACCAAAGAGCAATGCAAAACATTTTTAATGACATGTTAAATTAAAGGGTGGAATGTTATGTCGATGACTTGGTGGCAAAGATAAAGTGCAGAGACCACTATCTTGAAGACCTTCACATTATTTTTGAGAGGTTAAGAAAATTTGACTTGAAAATAAACCCAATCAAAGTGTATTCGTGGTTACTTCGGGAAAGGTTCTTGGATTTATTGTGCGTCATCATGGAGCTAAAGTTGATCCCATAAAGATTGATTCCATTTAAAAAATTCCGAAGCCAAAAAACTTGAGAGACCTTCACAGTTAACAAGGAAATTTGGCATTCATTCGGAGGTTTATCTCTAACTTGGCAGGAAGATTTCAACCCTTTAACCATCTAATAAAAAAGATGTACTTTTTCGCTAGGACCAATCATGTTAAAATTCTTTTTAAAGCATCAAAAGATACTTGTTGAATACACCTATATTAGGGGCACTAACTCCTAAAAGGCCGTTGATAATCTACACTGCATCACAAGAGAGATCACTTGGAGAACTTCTTGCTCAGAAGAACAAAGATAAGAAGGAAGAAGCATTGTACTATCTAAGTCAAATCTTGATAGGAGCTGAGTTAAATTATATGCCCATTTAGAAGATGTGCTTAGCTTTACTTTATGTGATAAAGAAATTAAGGCATTATTTTAACGCATATACCATCAAGATAATTTCTTGGGTTGATCCCGTGAAGTTTGTAATGACACGACTAGTTGTCTCAGGGTGTCTATCAAGATGGTCTACATTTTTTAACCAATATGAGATCATATACATGTCTCAAAACATTGTGAAGGGGAAAGCACTTGCTAATTTCCTCGTTGATCACTCTCTACCAGTGAAATAGGAGATTTTAGATGAGTTTCCTAATGAAGATGCATTGTTTACTGAAGAACTGTCACCCTGGACAATGCTCTTTGATGTATCTACACATCGAGATAGTGCAGGAGCAGGCGTTATGCTGATATCACTAGAAAGATTAATCTTGCTATTCTCATTTATTTTGGGTAAAACATGTTTCGATAATACTTTAGAGTACCAAACTTTAGTTGTTGGCCTTGAAATGGCATCAGATATAAAGATTCCATAATTGGATATCTTTGGTGATTCGAAGTTGATCATAAACCAACTTTTGGGGTGTTGCGAGGTGAAGAAGGAAGATCTTTTGCCATATCACCAATATACCATTCTTTTGCTTGAAAGGTTTGATCAGGTGTTCCTAAACCATGTCCCAAGAGAAGAAAATCACATGGCGGATCCTCTGGAAAACTTAGCCACAACTCTAGCACTAGAAGAGAATGAGTCAACAAAGGTGCAAGTATGTCATAAGTAGGCTATTCTTGGTTGTATTCATCTTCAAATAGATGAAATCCACCATACATCTATTCGAGTGGTGGAAGAAGAAGATTGGTAGAAACTACTAATTGAGTATCTCAAGTATGGAAGGCTACCTGAGGATCTATGAAAAAGAGAAGAAATTAAGAAAAGGGCACCACAATTCATCTTTCATAAGGGAATATTATATCGTCGTTCTTATGAGGGATTATTTTTTTGATATCTTGACAAAAAAAAGCTTAACAGACAATGGAGAAAACATAGTTTGACACATGTGGAGCATACTAATCAGGGCCTAAACTTTATTTCCGCATCAAAAGGATGGGCTACTATTGGCCGAAAATGGTGGTGGATTATCTAGAGCATGCCAAAAGGTGTCAAGTGTGTTAATTCCATGCTAATTACATCCATCAGTCTCCAGAGCCTCTTCATCCAACTATAGCCTCATGGCCTTTTGATGCCCATGGAACTGATGTTGTTGGATCTCTTCCAAAGTCGTCAAAAGGGCAAATGTACGGGCTGAAGCTGTGCCATTAAAAGAAGTAAAAAAGGAAAATGTTGTTAATTTTATCAAGTCAAACATAGTTTTCAGGTATGGCATACCATGATGCATAGTTATGGATAATGGAACACCCTTCAATAATAAAATCATGAAGACTTTGTGCGAGAAGTTCAATTTTAAGAAGCACAAGTCTTCAATGTACAATGCATTTGCCAATGGGCTTGCCGAAGCTTTTAATAATATACTTAGTAGCCTATTGAAGAAAGTTATTGCAAAAAATAAAAGGGACTGGCATGAGAGGATCGGTGAAGCTTTGTGGGCATATCATACAACCTTCAGAACTATAACGCAAGCGACTCTGTATTCATTGGTGTATGGCGTAGAGGCAGTCCTTCCATTAGAATAGAAAATTCTATCATTGCAAATTGTAATTCAAGAAGGGCTTACGACTGAAAATAACACTCAACTTCATCTAAAAGAGTTAGAGGCATTGTATGAGAAGGGATTAGAAGAACAAAAAAGGTTGGAGTGTTATCAAGATCTACTTGCTAGAGCTTTCAACAAGAAGGTCCGACCACGATCATTTCAAGTAGGTGACTTAGTCTTAGCAGTCTGAAGACCCATAATCCTCAACAAACGTATCGGTGACAAGTTTACATTAAAATGAGATTAGACATATGTAGTGAAGGAAGCATATTTAAGTGGTGCTTATAAGATTATTCATTAAGATGGTTTAAGAGTTGGTCCAATCAACGACAAGTTCCTGAAACAATACTTTCTATGAAGGTTGTTATGCTCCTTAAGGCACGATCTTAAACTGTATATCACTCCTAGACTACATGAGTCTAAATTATGAATGACTCTCCAAAAAACAAAGAAAAGAAAGAAAAGAAAAAAAAGTAAAATAAATTAACTCATAATACTAAACTATGTTATGATTTATCCTCTTCTTCGAGGTACGTAGGCAGCTTAGAGTATTTTTTATTCTAAGTTCAGTCATATAAGTTAAAAAAATAAAAAGGGAGAAAGAGTGTTTCATTACCTGAGTACGACAATAACACTTACCACATGAATTAGACGTTCTTTCATGCGATGGGTTCAACTTTATCACACTCATCAAGTCATAGTTGGCTTGCGATAGAGTGATAATTTTGTGTAATTCCTTTGTGCATCAAGTATTTACTCAAAATTAGGGGCATCTTTATCCATAATATCAAACTGGGGTACTCCTCCGCACGCTCAGGCATAGGAAAAGAGGACGAACGATTGTCTATCAGATAAAAACTTTGCTTGTTTGTGTTAAAATAGTGAGGCCAAAAGTACAGTGGATTCAATCTGAAATATCTTTTGCTCTACAAAACTTCTCCGACTAGCTAAAGGTTATCATCAACCAATGATTCTTTGTGTCAAATTCTTCTTTTCTATGTTGCAATTATGATTTTTGTCATGACAAATTCTTAAGGTTGTGACGCTCTATAAACTTTGTCGCCCAGATGCAAGGAGTTTTTTACATTAAGACATGAGGGATTAAGTCCAAATTGTCTCATCAAGGATTAAAAAATGATCTTCTCTAAGTTTCTCGTTGCCAATCTATGATAAGAGATACACCATGCATTGCTCACCTAAACCTCAACCAAAAGTGACTCCTCAAACTGTTCCTCGCCAATGTAATAAAATGTGTCTTGGCCAATCCTGACTAATTTAATCATAAATCTTTGGTATGGTTATACTCCTTAAATTCAAGTTTCTATAGGATCTAATGGCTAATGATTTGAACATTTCAAGCTCATGATTCAGACATTATGGCAAGGGCGCATAAAGTTGTGAAATTGACATTCTAGGTGTGTAGTCAGCTTTAAAAAATAATATCACGTCAACCCAAAATGAATTTTGTAGTGATTTTCATACATACTACAAATCTTGGTGCTCTCTTCACAATTAAATAAGAAAATCATGAGTCCTCCTACACGTGACTCATGGATTTTACTCCATAGACGTATAAAGTTGAAAGAAAAGGGAGGCAGAATTTGAGCTGAGTTTCAAATGAAATCTGTACAAATTTGGAGAGATTTTGGTCGTGATTTTATATGAATTATAGTTCCATGAGTTATTTTCCAACAGAATAAGAATTCCATGGTTTCGACACTCCTAGGCCGAGTTATGGATTTTCTACCACACAAGTGCAAAGTTGAAAAACTGAGTGAAAAAAGGATAGTAATTTTGAGCCTAGATTGAAAACAAACTCTGTACAAATCCCAAGGGAATTTGATCATGATTTTTACATACATAATTTTTTCATGAGTTATATTTCCAAAGGAACAAGAATTTCATGAATTTGACATTCCCAATTCAAGTTATGAATTTTACACCATGGACATGCGAATATAAAAAAAAAGAGGCAGAATTTGGAGTTTATAATGAAACCTGTACAAATTCAGAGAGAATTTGGTCATTATTTTTACATACATTGTGGCTTCATAAGTTATCTTCCAACTGAATAAAAATTTCATGATTTATACACTTCTAATCCGAGTTATGAATTTTCTACCACAGACGTGCAAGGCTGAAAAAACTGCACGAAGAAAAAAGATAATAATTTAGAGCCAAGTTGAAAAAGAAATCTTAAAAATTTGGAGAAGTTCTGATAATGATTTTACACACATCTTAGTTCATTGAATTATCTTTCTATTGGAATAATAATTTCATGAATTTGACACTCCTAGTTCGAGTTATGAATTTTTTATCATAAACATCCGAAGCTGAAAAAGTTGAGCGATTCAAAATTTGAGGTGTCTTTTAGAGTAGATTTTTACAAGTGCAAAAAGAAGCTTTTGGTCATGATTTTCATACATATTGTAGTTTTGTGAATTTCCATTCCATCGGTGCAACTGGCTCATAATTTCAAATTATTTATCTCATGTCACGTTTGTCAAATTATATGGGTCGGGGAAGACAAATAAAATATGGTTGGCATGTTAGATTTGAAAATAAACTATATAGCATATAAGCATTAAAAGAAAGATGTCACTTTTATTGCTCCAAGAGAGACTGCCAATACATTATGATAGGATAAAAAAACCAAAACAAAAAGAAAGAGAACATTCTTGTGCAAAAATAGAAAAAAATTTAAGGGAAAAGCTTATGGCTAAGGATCTGATGGTGAGTTGTCTCAGTGATTTCCTTTAGCTTAGCAGATTCTTTTGTTATTTTTTTTCCGACAGTGGGATAATTTTCTCAAGGGCATGAATCTCATCTTCAATATTGGCGATACACTCTTGATTTTTGGATAATTTCTTTTGATGCAATTCAATAAGCGAAATGGTCTTTTTCTTCTTAGACGTCCAGGATTCTAACTCTTTTTCAGCTCTGCCAAATACTTGTCCATCTTGATTTTGTCTTCATTTGCAGCATGAAGATTTTGTTGCACAACATAAAGCAACTTCTGGTGAACATCTCTTGTTATCTTTTGAGAACTCTCAATTTATAACATCATAATCTCCATGCTTCTTACAAAAATCTGCAAGTAGAACCTCCAAATAAGAAATGTCGACGATGTTGACCCCCCGAAGACTTTTAAGAATCAGAGCAACAACTTTCTCCAACTCTTTGAGGTTTTTTGAGAATTCATCAGAGAATTGTGTAATACATTCAAACAAGGTACGCCACATTCTAGAAATATAAGAAAATTTAAAAGTCAAAATAGCCTCTAGTGGTTCAAAATTTGAGGCAATCTGCTGCAACGACTGGACCAAATCCTGGGAAAAATATGAAAGCCTATTTTTTTTTTTGCTTCAGGCACCCTATCAATAGTTAAGACATGATGGGAAGGTTCAACATTTTCTGACAACATTGTCGATTGACCTTTATTGGTAGCTTGAGTCTTGTCTTCATAAGAGAAAGTTAGAGGCTCTTCATTATTTAGGAGGGATTGAAGCACGTGACATACTCATCACCTAATACATTACTGGAAACATCAATTATCCCCAATTGGTTAAAAAATAAGTTAATAACGAGTAAAGAGGCAAGTTGGGATATAAATAAATAATTATTACCTGATGCACTATTCAGCCAAGGGCATTGTTGAACCAGTAACACCATCTTCAAAGATAGCGATGTCAATACTTATGAAATTCAAATCAACAAACTCACAATGTTGGTCACTTAAGTACTTCTGTTTTTTCTTCAAACGCTTCCAGTGTGGTTCTTGGCTAGCATTGCTATTATTTAAGCTAGAGGCGGCACTAGTAATAACAACTCCATTGAGTGAAACAGATGGTTTAGATGCGTCACTGCAAAATGGCATAATGTCTAGCGCATTTTCAATACCTTAATACGATGGTCTGGAAGATTTCTTTCTTTTTTGGACAATGTCGATCAATTCGAAAGTGGAGATGGCTACTTCCTTGGTGGACAATGAGGGGATTTTTACTCTTTTATCCATGTGTGTTTCCTTGCCCTTTAAATTTTTAGATTTAGGAACAACTTGGACATATTGAGTAGGTCACTCGTCGTTGCCTTAGACTTTGAAGAGTGAGAAAACTTTCCTTGACCATCCAATTGAAGTTGGTTTCCTTTGGTTGATGTGGGAGCAACATCCTTCTTCGGACCTGACAGTGTCCAAGCGCACACGCAAGTGTACGTGGTCTACCAAGTAGTAAAATGGCCTTCAAGAAAGCCGAGTTATCGACTCCACAGGGACTTGTGTTAAACAACTATCCTATTCTAGTTTAAAAATTGAGAAAATAGTAAACAAGAAGGTTTTAGAATTTTAAACTAAAAAGAAACTAAACTAATGTGGAAAAATAATGACTTTGGACAATCAAAGGATACATGCCTAGGGTTAAGGCTTAAGAACAATCATACTACATTATTGAACTTTTTTCGTTAAATCGCTTATCTTGGTTGTTGATTTGTAGGGTTAATCACATGATTATGGTTTCCCCACCTCTAATTCTTTACCTAAGTTGAACCTTACAACTACATCATTGAGCAGGGATGTAATGGCCTACTTAAGTTCTTTAAGCTATCATCCTACGTGTGAATCAAGTAAGGCATCTAAGTACATCCCTATCCTAGATATTAATTTGAATTCCTTATTTCACAAAGAAACACAAACCATACTTTGCTTATTCCCATGTTCTATCGCCCTATTCCATCTCCCGAGTTCATAAGGTTGACAATTGATGTATTCTAAGGGTCATGAATCCTTAAAATAGTTATAACAAGAATAAACAACCAAGCAATAATGATAAGCAAATCAAACAAACTTAATTCAAAACAAAAGTAGTCATGATCTTAGACTTAACCCCGGAAAAGGAATTTAGCCTCTAATGGAAATATTCATCATCATATCTCTTGGATTAATGATACAAACCATAAGGAAAACTAAATTAAAGAATGATAAAGCCTAAAAAGAAGTTGTGGTATACTCCAATATCTTCCAAGGACGTCCAAAAGTGATTGAAAACATTTAAAAAGTTTTATTCATAAAAATAGGGTAAGACCAAATCATGTAGGAGAAGGAATCAATGAAAAAGTGTAGGGGTGGAGAGAGAATGAGCCACACTCTTCATTCTATAGCAATGGAGCATGCGACACACGCATCATTTCGCCAAAATGGAGCATGCGACGCATGCTTGTCATGGTTACACACTATCTTGGGTGCCTTATGAGTCTTTTGGTGTGCATAAAACGCCAATATACCTTCCCACATTCCTTCACTCACCCAAGATATTTCAAGTGTCCATATTTTCGTCAAGTTGCGTATTGTGCTTCCGTGATCCATTCTAAGCCTTTTTGAGTTATTTCCACTTGATTTTAAGCTTGTATATCATTCATATATCATCATAATCCATTAAAAAAGCATAATATAGAACCAAAACAATAATTTAGAGCTCTAAACAACACAACATCCAAGACGGAGAACTGGAAACACGAGCTAAGCATAGGCTTCATTTACTTTGATTTCTAACTTATTATTTTGACTTTTGTATTGATACAATTGACCCTTGAACATTAACAACAAGTTGTTTCACATATAAATACATGATAACAAACTTAGGAACTCATTAAACACATTAGGTCCCAACACGATCGACTAGACAAACACCTAGCTCAAGCTAGTCACACTAGTATTCTTGGTTGACTTCTAAATGATTAATTTGAATCAAAACTTGTGTGGAAGCACTATTAAATATTGTAAAAACATACATGGACACTTAGATTCACATTTATATCATTATAAACACACTAAGCACACAAATTTCTCTTAAAAAAAGGCTAAATAAGCTAGAATAGTATCACTAGAATGCATAAATACACCCAACATCTGGACCTCTTAAAATAATATGTGTATTTCATCTCAACACAGTCTCCCAATGGGATGGCAACCAATCTGAGTACTCGCGAGTCATAAAAAGTCCATTGTCTAACAGACACATTGGTATCCATTGTCTAACAGACACATTGGTATGTTAAGCTTTGACAAGCTTCCAAGACGAATACAAGAATCCCAAAGTTGCACCAAAGCTAGAAGCGAACCACCATAATGATGCTCCACCAGAATGCTGGTAATGTCTTGACAAAATACGAATTGTCGGCTAAATTGATGAGGACTATAAGGTTCCACAATCAGGTCATCATCATGCCTTAAATGACAAAACTTTAATGAAGTCCTATGAAGAAATCACTTCAAGAATTGGATAGTTTGCTGCTATCATCAATTTGTCCCTCTTTTCCATGCAGCAAAGACAAATGAGGAAGTTTTTTTTTACATTGACTTGTTGAAATAACTTGTGAGCATCAACAATGTCAAATTATTTTTCCATCTTTTATCTTGAAATCAACCATATTTGTACCCCTCGTTGTGAACGGTTAATATGATAATAAGTTTCAAAATACTCACTTATCCATCCATAGACATAATGAATGAGAAAGAGTGCATGGAAGGATCCCAAGTTTGAAGAAGTAGATATCTCCCTAAGTCTATAATTTTAAGAACTGGGACTACCAAATAAATTTTTTCTCCTAGAGCCATCAAGCTTATGACTTTAAAGATGCTAGCATGAATACAACCAACATTCTTTTTGGGGAGCAAAAATTTATAGACCCAACATGCAAGGAAAACCGCCAAATAAGTTTCATCCCTGAGTGATTTGTCCATGCCTAGATCGACAAAAGGGGTATTCTCCTTTTCAATTCATGATAAAACATTCATGTTAATATTCCCTACAAGATCATGATTCATTCTTGGCTTCATCCGATTATTAGATGAATTTTGTGAAGGTTCAACATATTTTATTGGTCCTCAAAAGAAAAATTTAGTCCAATCAAGAAAAGAGACATCATAATGACACCTTTAGTAAGTCGGTAGAATACCGAAAACAAGTATGAGTAGCTTCTAGGCAGAAAAGGGTTCCCTTAGTCATCTACATATGTTAAATCCTTAGCTGACGAAATAACTTCATCATAAAATGACTTATGAATATGAAGGTCTCTGATATTTCTCAAGTTCCATAAAGATATGGGCAACTCTCCAATAAAAGTAGAAACTGTATTGGTGGATGGAATCCAATTCTCATAGAAGGCTTGAAATATATTCTCATTATGGTCATACGTGAACGACGAAGCAAAGACAACATCATAAGTCTTATTTCACTCCAAATTTTCCTTGTTGCAGGAAAGAACATCTTTTACCCACTCCCAATAGCCAAGTGTGTATTGAACCTCACCAAATCTAGATGGAGGAACATGACAACTACTAACGCTCCTGTTGCGGTAGGATAACTTGTAACAACAACATTTTGATGGGTAAAAGACTTCAAAAGGAGAACTTTTTCAGTTATAATTTTGCCCAAAAAGTAGTCCATGATGTCCTTTATTTCTATCATCGATCATTCTATGAGATGGAGCAGAATGCCAATGGCTTTCTAACAAGCGGGAAGGCACCAATCACCAGAGGATAAAATTTCAAAGTGAGAGCTTTGACATGCAAATTTGGCTTACTTTTCGGGATCTTAAGGCAAGGGTATGGAGTAGCATGATTGCTAAAATACGTCATTGCTAGGAATCAAGAGCACACTATACTGTTCCTGAAAAAAATAGAAATTGACCTTTGTAAATGTAGAAGTTTGGCTAAACAAATAATAGGAAAGTCTGAAGCTGAGTTAAACAAAAGTTAATTATTGTAATACAGACGGAACCCAGTTATAATTTTTTTTGGGTTAAGTTACAATTGCTCGTTTCTAGTTTAATTAACAATCTCAAATTTTTTGTACTAAATTATGTGTTTCATATTTCAATAACGAAAATATGAGTGGGCAAAAGGCAATGGGCTACTAAGAAATTTAGAGTTACCTAAGAAAGAACTTTGTGATACAATGTAGGCCTATGTCCCGGAATATGATTGAATTCAGTGATGACATAGCCTAGCAAGTAAGCGCACTCAAAGACTTTTCTTTGTAGCTACCGAATGCTTTGATGATTTTTTTTGTATAAGGGAGAATCTTATATAGAAGCTCTTGTGAAGTTTCTCCTTTCATGTACAAGGAAAGTCATTATAAATTGGAAGAATTTTTTTTTTTGAATTAAATTAGTTGAAATCATCAACAATTTAAGGAAAGGAGAAGATCTCAATTCAGAACATATGAAAGATTTATATGATCTAAATATGAATATAAATTGGGGTGAATCTTTAAAGGGGGTTCCTTACATGATAATTGAGGAAAATCTCTGGAAGATACCACCTTCCAAGTAGCATGTGCATCAGTAATAATAAAAAACACTACCATATTGAGGGAGATTCGATTGGAGAAAATTATGGTTCTCTTTGAAAACCAAGGGAAAGTAAATATCTGGTATGAATTCACTCAATGTTAAAATGATTTTTTTTCAATTAATTAACATGAAGTGGTGGTGAAATCACATGAAATTGGTCATTTTATTTCCATATTCATGCTTATCCAAGAAAGCATAAGTATGAAAAATAGAAAAAATCAAGTTGGTCATTTTTTCCATACACTTGAAATAATACCGAGTTTGTACTTGATTATGGACGAAAAATGTGAATCACTATAAATGAATCATTTGTTGCTTCAACGAAGTTTCTCTACGTGGAAGTGCACAAAGGAAATGTTAGTTACACCACTCGCATGTAGTGGTCTATCTAGAAGGCACCAACTAAAAACAAGTACCATTGAATTCACAAAAATGAAAACATATTCATGGATACTTCAAGTCGCATCACCAAGTTTAGGCAAGCCTACACATTGACAAGTCTCGAAGTAAGGGGCATTTATAGACATACAAAATTTGACGGGTTAAATTCATACAAAATTTGGGTTTAATTCATATCATTTGGGTTAATTTATCAATTTGGGTCTTACTAATTAGTTGGTCCATTTTGTTAAATTGAAGACCAAGGTCTATTATACCTTGGAGCCCAAACCCAAGCCATGTGTTAGGGTGATTTGGCGTCCTCATCAAATTATTGATCAACAAGATGATGCCACATGTCCAAATGATGTGGAAATCTCATTCAAATTTGAGAACTAATCAAAAGTCAAAAGTGTCAAAATAACACAATCCGGCCAATCACAAGCAACCTGGCCTACTCCCTATAATTATAAATATGGGTAACATAACATTCTAAAGGGATTCTGAAAGAGGAATTGGACAAGCATTGGCAACATCGACATCGACTATTAAGTTCTTGCAAGGAGCAATCAACGGAGTTCATCTCAGAGATTATTCCAAAAGGACAAAATATTTTTTGATATTTTCCATGATCAAAATAAATCTGTAGGAGTCCAAATCATCCAACGATTTGAAAAATACGCTACTAAAGGCCCTCAGATCATTTCTAAGTTTAGGAGAGAAGAATCAAGAGAGTTATTGAATTGTACTCACAAGATTCATTAATAAAAAATTCTCCTGCTTTTATTTATCTTTGGTTGCAGTTAATTTTTGACGCATTTAAAAATTTATTGCGAACAAATATCTATCTTTGCCATCCTTTTTCTTATTGTCTAAGCTTTTCATTCTTATTCTTTTATTTAAATATTTTCCTTTCTTCTTCCTCTCTGGTTGACCCTTTTAATTTTCTTTTAAGGATTATTAATTATTATCTGCTTGCTATTTTTATTTTCAATTGTAATTTGTGCTCTTAGTTATTATAATACATATTAATGTTGATTTAGTAACTTGAATTGTTACATTGGTGATGTTATCATTCGTACTCCAATGAAAATGGTGGTATGAGATTTATTCAGTGGCAACAATCCATGAGGTTGGATTCTTTTAGCCTTGCAATATTTTATCTATCTTGAATTCTGTGAGAAGGATTGACTTCAACCTCGATGATGAAGCTCTTATTTGATCTACTTAGTTGTATCCCAATAAACGATTCTTTGATTGGAAGCATTTACAAAAAACTTATTTATTCTATTTTGATAACATCCCTTTATATATTTATGGGTTTGAAAGATACTTTATAAACATGTATTGACTACATGAAATATTTTTGCAATGGTTTTCCAACTAGTAACTAATATGTCACTAATTGTAGCTTTAAATCATGTCTCAAACTCATCAAAATTAGAAATGCATTAAAAAGTGAAAGCTCAAAGATGGCCAATATCTGAGTTAAGGTCAAAATTGGAGCTTCATCTCGAAGTTTATGTCATAGCTGAGATTATGGTAGAGCGTTTCAGCACTGCGAGTAAAAAGTTGATCTTAGGCGTATTTATACTTAAGTGTCATTATCTAAGTGCTTTTAGCTTAGTTTTGAGGGTTTGTAAGCATGATTTCCTGTGGTGATGTGCATATATAGTGTTTTTTGTGTATTTGTGTACTAAACCTTATATTTAGATGGTTTAAGATGCATTTGAATTAATTCAAGAGCAAAAACAACAAAGGCAAGGTTAGACAAGGTAACTAGTCAAATCAAGCTTAAGTTATTCTTTTTCTTGTATGATTTTGATGAGCTTTAGTTTTTGTATTCTCCAATGCTTATTACGATGTCAAAAAGTGTAGCATTTTAGATTATTCTGCTAAGATTATCAACGAACTAAGAAACTAGAACAATTCATTTGAGAGAGAGTAACTATAGATTCTCATTGATTGATAATTTCTATTAGCTTACAAAGGAATAAAACGAGAGTATTTATATACTCTAAATCACAACTTACTATTATTCAACATGTGCTTTACACGTGTTAGTTATAACTAACTCTAACCACCCCAACTCCTTAGCTCGATATTTCTAACACACCCCTTAAGTTCGAGGGTAAAAGATATCTAGAACTCAAAGCTTGGACAATAAAAAATGATGTACTGATGTTCCTAGAGCCTTTTTAGGCATGTTGCAAGTTTAAATTTTATAGAGAGGTACACTGGCTGAATCAGACATTCTTTGAGCTTTTTCCTGATAAAATGACAATCGATGTCTATATGCTTGGTACGTTTGTGAAATATTAGATTAGCTATAATCTGCATAGAAACCTTGCTATCATAGTAAAGCCGAACTAGAGTTGGCACAATGATAACAAAATTCTTCAATAAACCAACTATTCAAATGATTTCTGCAACTGCACCTGCCATGCTCCTATACTCAGCCTCTGCTAAACTTCGACTTGTAGTGCTTTGGTTCTTGGATTTCTAGAAAATTAAAGATGACCCTAATTAGATTATGTAACTTGTGACTGATCTTCACGTGTTTGGAAATGATGCCTGATCCGAATCACAATAAGCAACTAACTCAGTAGCTGATCCTTTTTTGTAAAAAATTCCCAAAATAGGAGAACTCTTCACATACTTGATTACCCTTAAAGAAACTTCCTAGTGCAATTTGTTAGGCTGTTGCATAAACTAGCTTAACAATTGCACTGTGAAACAAATATCTAATCTGGTGATGGTTAAATAAATTAGCTTTACAATCAATTTTTGATAGTAAGAAACATCACTGAGAAGAGGATCATAAGTTTTGCTGAGTGACTGATCATGTTCAACAATAGTGAGCTTGATGTTTTTCTCCAATGGAATAAAGACAGGTTTAGAACCTCCTAATCCCATATCAGCAATGAGGTCTAAGATGTATTTCCTTTAATTTAGCAGAATTCCATGAGTTAATCTGAGAACTTTTATCCCCAAGAAGTATTTTAACTCACCTAAATGTGTAACCTTTAATTGACTACGCAAGTAGGCTTTTGAATCCTTAATCATAGAAGGATTGATGCCTGTAAGCAGTATATCATCAACATTAATTAGTAGAATCACAATATCATAACCCTCTTTCTTGGTGAATAATGAGTGTTCATGAGAGCTATGAGCATATCAAACCTCCAAAAGTGCAGTTATCAATTTAATGTTCCACTACCTAGAAGCTTGTTTAAGACCATAAAGAGATTTAAGCAACCTACATACTCTAGTCTCTCCTTGGCTGTGAAATCCTTGAGGCAAGGATATGTACACCTCTTTATAGAGATCACGTTATAAGAAAGAATTGCTAACATCCATATGGAAAAGATGCCAATCTTTGGAACCAGCCACACAAATCACTATTCTAACAATACCCATCTTTGCAATCGGAGAAAAAATTATTGATAGTTCAAACCTGCCTATTGAGTGTATCTTTTGCAACTAGATGAGCTTTGTAATTTCCTATAGAGACATCGACTTTAAGTTTAACCCTATAGAACTATTTTGAACCAATAGAATGCTTGACAGGTGGAAATGGAACCAATTGCCAAGTCTTATTTTCCTCAAGTGCACTGATCTCTTGCTATATAGCCTCAACCCAAGAAGGTTGTTGGGAAGCTTCTTGAAAAGATTATGGCTCTTGGATGTCTGAAAAACAGCTTAAGTAGGCTTGATAGGAGGCAGATAGATGAGAATAAACCATATAATCTCTAATAGGATAAGAATAATTGCTAGGAGGTTTCACTGACGTGACATAATCATTAAGCCAAGCGAGTAATTTTGTCTTTCTTGTTTGACTTCTCTGATCAGAGATATTAGCAGGTGGGATAACCAACACCTTCTCAGGATTGTAATTATTCTTAACCACTACTTCACCAAGTGGTATAGGATAAATTAAATCAGGGACTTACTCCTGTGGATTAGTGCCAAAAGGAGTAGGTAAAAAAGTAGCAGAAGGAAAAGGAAAACTAAGAGGTGCTTACTGAAGCAATTCTGTAGTATCTGTGTTAAGATAATACTCCTTATGCTGGAAAGGAAAAACATACCATGAAAGGTCACATCCCTGCTCACAAAGATGGTACCTGTGTGAAGATCATATAACCTGTAACCCCTTTTGTGTCTCTGAATATCCCAACATAATTAACCTCCTAATACTTGCTTGAAACTTATCACCATTAGGCAAGTTAATAGCATAGCAGAGAAAACCAAATACTCTCAGGTGATTAAGTTTAGATGGTTTGGCATGGAGTATTTCATAAGGGGATTTACTACTTAACACCTTTGAAGGTAGTTTATTAATCAAGTACACTGTTGTCTTGACAAAATCACCCTAAAATCTGATAGGTATTCCACTCTGAAATCTTAAAGCTCTAGACTACCTCTAGAATGTGTTTGTGTTTTCTCTCAACTATGCCATTATGTTGAGGAGAATAAACACAACTGCTCTAGTGAATAATCTCATTGGATTTAAACAAAATGCATTTATAATTGAAAAATTCTGTATCATTGTCTGATGTAAAGACTTTAACACAAACAACAAACTGATTTTGAATTAAAAGGAGAAAATCTTTCAAGACAGTAAACACTTCATATTTGGAATGAATGAGACAACTACAAGAGTATCTACTATATTCATCAAACATAGTCACAAAGTAATACTTGTTATAATACTAGATAATGAAGGGCCCATTTTACGCATCCAATATTATAATTTTAAACGTATTTATCATTATTTAATTAGCTTGTCAAAAAAATAAATTAATATTTTAAAAAAAAATATGATAGAAAATGATAATAAATATCACACTTTAAAAAAACTATATATTTTGTTTTTATAAAATTAAATAATAGCTTACAACTTATTTAAATTGCCTAATTAAAATTAATATATAATATGCCTCACTTATTTTTAACATCATGTCAAACACATTTTCTTGAATTAAATAGCTATTTAATGTTATTATTTTAAAACTTTATTTGAAAATTATTCAAAAGGATAAATTAAAATTGAAAGTGTCAATATATTAAAATTTTTTATAAAATCTTATGAGCAATATTTTCTTAAAATATAGTCTTATTATCTAATATGCCATATAAATAAAAATAAATAGCGTATTTATATTAAGGAGATAAGAGAATATTCTTACCTTTATAAATATATCATATATTTATTTTCATAATGAAATAATATAAAATTACTAAAGATACATTATTTGTAGTTGAAAATTATCTATGAAAAATAGAGCACAAAGTAAATTAATACTGGTGGAGTTAAAATTTTTATTCAAGGATTTCAAGGAAATTATATATTATTTACACGTTAGTTTAAAGAAATTTACATGCAAGTTAATTTATCTATTACATCGTACTTCCTCTATTCCTTTTTATTTTCTTAATTTGAGTTAGACACACACCTTACTAAATCTCTTACTCTTGTAAAATTAAAAGTAGTTTTGCTAATATAACCCTAATTAAATTTTAAATCTATCAATAATGATTATATTTATTGAACAATGACATAATAGGAAGATTTTTTTCAAACTACTCTTGAAAGATTAAAGGAGCAAATATTTAGGAATATAAGCACAACCCAAACGGAACATATAAAAATGAATAGATGGAGTATTATATACTCTTATCTTTAAGATTACAAATCTCAACTTTCATGAAAGCTTACACATAAATATATTTATATAATACAGTAAAAGTTCTTTACACTAACCATCTAATGTACTTCAATCTTTTTCAAAAAATTATCTTTTAAATATATTTTTGTGAGTTGACATGCACGACAACTGTGATTACACCTACAATCCATAAATAAATACACAATTTGTGCTTTCGAAACCTTATATGAATATCACATATATAATTATTTTTCATTTCTAATAAAACATTTATGGACTAATTTAATAATATTTTCTATAAAATTATTTGATATTAACAAAAGAAATATCTTGAAATAGATCAACAACTTTACATTTTCATACACCAAGTTCATGTGTGACAGTATTTGTTGGGCCAAAAAATTAATAATATTCGATGCTTGAGTATTGAAAATTTCAGCTGAGTCAGAATTTTCACTTAAAAAGTTTGAAATATAAGGAAACAAATACATGAAGTAAAAAATTCAACATACCACATAATTTTTTTTTAAAAATTAATTCTATATAAACAAACTAATATTTTGTGGAAGGAGATTCGAATTCTAAATTTAAATTTATTTAAAATATTATGTTGTAAATAATGTGAATGAATTAGTTGGGAGTTGGAAGTGAAAAAAATTGTTAGCCACATAATGGGTCCACTGAGAAAATATAGACAGGTAAGCTAGAAAAAATGACCAATAAAATTAAAAGTAGTTTTGGTAATATACTGCTAATTAAATTTTATATCTGTCAATAATGATTACATTTATTGAATAGGGGCATAATAAAAAGATTTTGTACAAATTATTCTTGAAATATTAAATGATCAAACATTCAGAAATATAAGCACAACCCAAATGGAACAAATAAAAAAAGAATGAATGAAGTATCATATGTTGTTATCTTTAACATTGTAAATCCCAACTTTGATGAAAGCTTACATATAAATATATTTATATAATATAGTAAAAGTTGTTCACACTAACCATTTAATGTACTTCAATCTTTTTCAAAAATTTATCTTTTAAATATCTTTTAAATTTATCTTCATAGTTACTAGAATGGATACTGCTTAGGGGTATGAGCCGCATTGGTGGTCACATATCATTTGGTTCCTTTAACTTAATATTAGACTTGGTTACTTAGGTTGGATCTGAGTATGAGTGGATCACCGTGAGTCATAAGACAGGGTACGAGTCATACCCTGGACTCGTATGGTGGACAACTTCTAAATCTTCCTTGGGTTTAAATCTGCCAGGGGTACGAATGAAGGGTACGGATCTTGTCAATACGACTTGATTGGATGAGTCGTATACTGGACAGTGTTGGATCTAAGGGTTAAGGCTAGGATACGAGTGGAGGATACCAATCATATTGGAGGGTACGACTCGTATGGGTCAGCTGTACCCCTATGACGGGATTTTAGTGCAACTTAAGTAGGTTTATTCTGGATATATCTCCACTTATCCTAATAAGGCCCCTTGACTTCTAACCTATCTGGGAGATTATTTACCCTATTATTACATTATTAATACTTCAAAACTTTTCTAAAACACTCCATAATTCTCTCAAGACCCTTTGGGTAAGGGAAGTTAGGGTTTCATCTAAAGGATCAATTTGGGGCTTGTCTTGGTAATTTATTTCCATCATCACCTTGGTTTAAGGCATGTTCTCTTCTCTCATTGTTAATTCTAACTAAATGCATGGTTTTTATGAATGTTTTCATGATTTCATTGATTGTATGATTTTGGTTTTCAAATATGATTTTGGGGTTTTGATATTAAATGGTTGGTTATGATTTCTTATGGTTTTAATTATGCTTTTATATGCATTAATGGGGGTTTTGGATTATTGGATTTCATGGGAATAGTTTAATGGTAATTGGAATTGGGTTTGGTCACATTATGCCCCCAATGTGTTTGACAAAATGCTTATATAGATATGTTCATTGCATTGACTACTTTTAATGGAACTCTTGCTTGTTTTAAAACTTGGTAAAGGAATTATGCATGGTTTAAATAGTTTGGAAAGGTAAATGGATAAACGGTTATTCTGGAGGGGTACATGGAATCCCCCAAGTCATTTAACATGATTAATGGAAGGGCACTTTAAAGTCTCTTTAAACTTCTACATAGTTGACTATGAATAATACGTGCAAGTAAGGATTAGTATGACAATACCAATGTTAATGGCCTTGGTTAATAAATGGATAATGGTTTGGTTATTTGGAAATTAATTTTAAGTAGGCAATAATGGCGGGATGTGTAGCAAAGCCGTGGAAGGTAGAGGTCCTGGGGAGACCAAAACTAGAAACTCATATTTGCCAATATGAGATTGGTCTTGGAGACCGTGTGCCTGATGTCACACTATATTTGAGGGATGTACTAGTCACCCCAAGGTTTTATTCCCTAGTCGTGAAACTACACACACTAGGGCCCTTTCAGTAGAGGGAGCTGAACCTATATAGCCCGTGGGTGGTTTAGTATGGCAAAGCAACATATCCCAGGTAAAGATTTTAAAGGCATGCTAAACCCGGCCCCTTTTTCCGGCATGGTTATATATATATAGATGTATGTATGTGTTGTTATGTGCATATGGATGGTTTTACTTGGTTTTATAAATGGCATTATTTTATCCATACCCTGAGATCATGCTAGCGGTCACTCGCTAACCCCATCTACTAGCGACTGTATACCCACGATATGCAGGAACCAACTATTCCACTCTTTCTACATAGTGATTGACTCAGGGATTAGCATCTACACTGAAGTGGTGAGCTTCCATCCTTTGAAAAGGCTCCATTTTATGTTATGGATATTTGTAGACACTTTGATTTTATTTTGGATATTGGTTTTGTCTATGGTTAGGGGCATATCCAAACCATATTTCATTACTCTTTTGGTTAGAGGCTTTGTGTTACTTCAATGGGTTGGAATGGACGGGATCGATATAGGTGTTAGCCTTAGCATTGGTATTGGTATTGGTATTGAGGCTGGCAAAATCGGACATTAATTTTCACTGTTCCATCATGTATCATGTTGGTATTAATTATATTATGTTTTGGAACATCCTTGGTTATTACCTGGTTTATGGACCTTGTTTTGGTATGGTCAAATTATTGGTATGGGATGGTTGGACTTGGTTGGGTCAGTCACAGTTGTGATCTATTCCCAGAGTCTTTATGTGAGCTGTTACACTATCTTGTTACATGCTCGAAATTCAGCCAACTCAGGGCAAGCAGCTGGAGGTTGGGTTGGGTAGTGGGGGTGGTCTCCGATCCTTGTGGGACTTGGGATGCTTATTACGACAAGGCCCCAGGGCGGGTAGTGTCAAGTGGTTAACAACTTTAAATTTTAATACACCAAGTTCATGTGTGACAGTCTTTGTTGGGCAAAAAAATAATAATATTAGGATTTTGAAGTATTGAAAATTTTGGTGAAATCAGAATTTTCACTTAGAAAGTTTAACATATAAAAAAATAAATATATGAAGAAAAATAATTCAATATACCACATAAAAATGAAAAAATAATTTTAATTCTACATAAATAATCTAATATTTTGTGGAAGGAGATTTGAATATAAATTTAAAATTATTTAAATTATTACATTATAAATAATGTGATTGAATAAGTTGAGACTTGGAAGTAAAAATATTGTCAGCCACATAATGGGTCCACTGATAAAATTTAGACACGTAAGCTAAAATAAAATGGCCAGTAAAATCAAAAGTAGTTTTACTAATATACCCCTAATTAATTTTTATGCCTATCAATAATGATTACATTTATTGAACAGAGGCATAATAGAAAGATTTTGGTCAAACTATTCTTGAAAGATTAAAGAAGCAAATATTTAGGAATATAAGCACAACTCAAATGGAATAAATAAAAAGAAATAGATGGAATATTATATACCTTGTCTTTAAGAATACAAATCTCAACTTTTATGAAAGCTTACATATAAATATATTTATATAATACAGTAAAAGTTCTTTACACCAACCATTTAATGTACTTTAATCTTTTTCAAAAATTTATCTTTTAAATATTTTTTTGTAAGTTGGAATGTACGACAATTGTGGTTACACCTACAATTCATAAGTGACTACAAAAATTATACGTTCAAAGTTTTATATGAATATCACATATTCTTTTTCATTTCTACTAAAATAAATAAAAATAATGAGAGTATTTTTTATCCTAATTATTTTTCATTATTACAAAAATATAAAAATATGTAATACTATAACATAACATAAATAATCAATTTTAGAGAAAATTTGAATAGTAAACGGAACTGAGTAATGGTTAATTGATGATGCAAGAAACATGACTTTTTATGTCTTCAACAATAAACTTGTTACTTAATATAAAGAATATTAAAGTTTTTCATTTATTTGCTACTAAATTACAAATATACCATTGGTCGTCCTCCTACTTATCTTTCTATATAAAATAATTTGGGTGTTTTATATGGTCTCCATTTATCAAGACGAACTTAGTCAAAACAAGAATCAGAAACAATAGTACTAACTGGAAATTTCAGCATATGATGTTTAGCCATAGGACAAATTTCACAATCTCCATGAATGCTTGATGGTACATGATCTTTTAGAGGTGAGATGTGATTCATAGCTTCACTTGGTGGATGTTCCAATCTATAATGCAACAATGTGCTATCTATACCTGATATGTGAGCTGCTAGCACATTAGATTAACTTCTTCCTGCAAAATGTATAATCCTTCCCTTTCCTTACCAATCCATAAGACTTTGACATTAAGAGAGTCTGAAAAATGCAAATATCAGGGAAAAAGGATACAACACAAGACAACTCCTTGGTTAACTTGGAAACTGAGAACAAGCTAAGTTTAAAATTTGGAACATGGAGTACATTTTCTATTTTATGTTCTCCTAAAATAAATGTTTTTCCTGCACCTAGAATTTCTTATTTGTCAATTGTATGAACTTGCACTGGATTATTAGGTCCACACTCTTTCAAATCTTTCAGTGATTTGAGTAATTCTTTATATAGAGTAATATGATATGAGGTGCTGTATTAATTATCCGCTCAAAACCAACGATTTTAGACAACAAAGAGTGAATACCTGCCATATTACACACATAATCAACTTGATCTACTTTGGTCTACCTTTCATTGTTTAGACTATGTCTTTATTTGTATTTCAGAGACAGAGTTATTCTTATTTTGGATATCTTTATGCTTTGATCTGAAGTGGTATTAGAATGTTCTTACACCGTGACACTAGCTTTTAGGATTATGGTATTATATCTTTGGTTATGTTATTTTGCTTTTATTATATTATATGGTTCATTATCTTTCTAGGCACCTTACCTCAGGTTTATAGTTATTATTTTCCTTTTTTGTATCAATTTGCATTATAGGCTTACTTGTCAAAGTTTACCGTGACAAGTACCATCATGATCCTTAGTTTTTTTGTCATGACAAATTGGTATCAGACCATCCAAATTCATTGGTATTAACGGTGTAAGAACAAAATAGTTAATGAAGTCTCATGAATCAATGTTTCATCTACTTATATTATGCATCCGAGAAAAAATATCCCTAACTGTTAGAGGATGAATTTTACCTTATTGTTGCAGTAGCATGAGTATAAGGTTTAAAGACTGGTGGTGAAGTATATTGAACCATGTTTGAAGACTGGTAGTGAAGTAGATTGAACAGACTTATTAGGAAATTGTCTAGCATTGGTTGACTGTCCACCATAAGAATAGTTATGCATAAGAGCCCTAACATGCATATTTCAGATTTTATACCCTTGATTACCTGGAGGTTTGTAATTGAAATCAAATTTCTTCTTACTTTTGAAATTTGGTGGATAACCTACCACTCTATAATAACAATCAACAACATTATGATTTCTGTATCCACATATTTCACAGAATATCTCAGAGGTCTTTGGTGATGGTCTTTGTGTCCTTCTTGTAAGTAGATTTGAGGGTTGTTTGTTAATATTAGTGACTCCTAAAACTCTTTGACTCTCCTACTGAGTCACAGTCGCTGAAGCTTCATTTATAGTTACTATAGGAGTTTTAAAGAGTATACTACTCCTAATCTGACTATAACTTTCATTTAGTCCTATAAGGAACTGGAGAAGCCTCTGATATTTGAGATTCTACAAATATGATTGTAATTCATATAATTACAATGAGGTAAGAGAAATATGACATCAAGTTCATCCCAGGAATCTTTCATCCTATAGTAGTAATTAGTAACCGAGTCCATACCTTGTTTTAAGATCGCAATCTCAGCCCATTAGTGATATCTTTGAGTCAAATTTGATCTATCAAATTTATCTTTGAAATTAAACCATATCTTGTACTCAATTGATGTAAATATAATGCTCAACATCAATTCTTCTGCTACTATACTGCCAATCCAAGAGAGCACTATTACGCTGAATTTTTCCTAAAGTTTTGCCAATTTACCTTTGTATTGAGATTAGAGACACGAACCATATACCAAAATACTTTTCCCTTTTCTTTAATATCCAAGGTCATGGATCTACTCCACAACATATAATTCGCAGGTCCTGTGACCTTGATATGAATTAGCATAATTCCTGGAGTATCTGATGCCTATAGACACAAGGGATGATGATGATCAATTGTAATTTATGTAATTCCTAGTGTGGACTCTTAAGAACTAGTTTCCACAATGAAAAAAAGTTGATCTTTGAATTCGTTGAAATGCAGCTAAGAAGAAGATCGCCGCTCTGATACCATGTCAAAAAATATAGCATTCTAGCTTATTCTGCTAAGATTATCAAGGAACTAAGAAACTGGTAGCATTCATGTGTGAGAGAGAGTAACTACATATTCTCATTAATTGATAATTTATGTTAGTTTACAAAGGAATCAAAAGGGAGTATTTATAGACTCTAAATCACAACTCACTACTATTCAACATGTGCTCTACACGTGTTAGTTATAACTAACTCTAACCATCCCTTCACTCCATAGCTCAATATTTCTAACATATGAGCTATTGTAGGAGGCTAATGAAGCTACTTTTGGTGACATTTTAAGCAACACAGGAGCTACAAAGGGTGATGAGATAAGAAACAAACTTGACGATTAATAAGGGATAAACCCGAACAAAATTATATGTTTTTGGAATACATGTGAGATGACCCCTCAGGTTATTTTTCATATTTTTGCTTATTTTCACTATTAGAGGTTTTCTATAGCTTCCCTAAGTCATTTATGACTTGCTGGAAGTGGCAGTTCAGTTACTAGGCAATTCATTTGACTTTTAGAGTTAGTTTCCTATTTAGAAGTCTTTGCTAGTTCCAAATGGCTACCGGGCTAAAACTTCGGCAAGACAATATCGAATACAAATTTTGACTACACCAGTAGCTCTAGAACATTGATTTTAGTCTAGGTAGACCTTTGGATCAGGTCCCGATGCATCTGACCTCATTTTAACCTATTGATCAAAAAGTTGGAAAATTGAAAATTTGGATGCGGGGCTCACATTTGGTCGAAAAAACTTCGAGTGAAAAATTTGACTTTTCCATTAAGTCTGAAATGATGAATTTTGTATGGTTACATAGCTCATTTGTGTATATCAAATTCTAAATGAATCTCGAGGCATTAGAGGATTTCAGATATCAGCACAGCTGACAGCAAGTAGTGCAATCACACAAGGGAGTATGGCAATTGCCATACCTGCTCCTACATCCAAGTAGTGCAATTGTGCGATTTCCACATCCGAGGACCTGGTATGGGCATAAAAAGACCCCTTAGGCCACATTTTTGCCATTTCTCACTCATTCTTAAGAGGCAAGAACCTTAAAATAGTGTGCTATAATTGAACTGAGTCTTGGGGGTGACTTGGGAGCTTGATTAACATATATTTTTATGAATATCTTTAGATTTAAAGTAATAATCCTTCAGTTTTATGCTTAAATTTCTTGAATTTTGGACCGAATCCCCAAATCTTTTAGGGCTTGATTTAGCCCCAAACTTAGCTTGGTTTTCTCCTATTTTTTTGGATTTTGATTCATGAGCTTGATATCATGTTGGGTTGGTCTCAAAAATGTGTTTTTTCTTGAGTAGGACCCATATGAGGGTTTATCATGATTTTTGGATCCAAATCACAATGGTGCAATACGAATATTGATATCTTATATTAATGTGTAGAGTTTGTTTTTGATAGCTTGGCATCTTGAAAAGGCTTCTCGAAAGGGGAAAAATAAAGAGTTAGCAGATTTTTTAGCTTTCTTCGGCATTGAGGTAGGATAGGTTTATCCATTTTTCGATTAAGCTATATCCCAGTATAGTCATGAAATGTTGTTAGATTGGGATGGGTTTTAGTTGTTAGATTGATAAAATGCAATACTTGGGATTAGTTGAATCTTTTAGGTCATTTGGACCCTTAGAGTGAAATGCTTATCTTTTTTCCTTTAACTTTGATGGATTAAACTTAATGTCTCATGTTTGTCATGAGATTGCTTGGAATTACTCTTGTTAGACGGGAGTGACTGTAATACCCTGAGATTCTAATCAATAGTGAAACCATGACTTAAGCTCATGAGAAATAAATTATAGTGTTTTGGTTGTTTTCTGATCAAGGGTGATGTGTATTAAGGCCTTAAAGATGTCCTAATGATTGGAAAAATCAAAACATTCTTTACCGATTGAATTCTTGAGAAGGATTTTGGCATATTTAATTTCAAATGATCATATCTCTCGTTATACTATGAATTATTTAGATCATGACCTACCAAAATATATATAATTGAATTATCTTTCTAACGATACAAATTTCACCAAAATCCGATATCAGAGCAAAGAGTTATGCCTATTTTACTCCAGCATATTAGGATGGGAAACTGTGTGACGACATTCGTGATAAGCTGTCACGAGCGTGACAACCTACCACCAATGTTGTTAGCCCTGGGCAAATTTTTGACCCTTGTTATGATATTTTGTGATAATCCATCACGCCCATGACAACTTATCACCAATGCCGTCAACCTTAGGCAGAAAATCATAATTCCACCCTTTTGTGATGACATTTCATGGCGACGTATCACCGGCTTGACGGCTTGTCACGAATGTCATCAACTAATTTTTTTCACCAACTAAGGGACATTTTTGAAAGGGTATTTTGGTCTTTTACACCCCTTTTTAACCTCTATATATATCCTTGTAGAGGAGAAAATCCTCATTATCTCTCATTCTCTTCCAAGAAAAAAAACTATAAACTAGGGTTTTCTTCAAAAATCCTAAATCAAATCTTCTCCAAGAAATTCAAGAATCTTCCAAAGATTTCACCAAGCTATTCAAGAATCAAATTCTCCAAGTCAAAGGCATCAAGAAACTTAGCTCAAAAGTGTGAAGAAGAGTTTCCAATCAAGCTTTTTCATCTTAAAATCATAATCCAAGGTATATAGGGTTTTGAACAAGAGCAATTCTTTCATTCTTGTGCCCAAAGCTTTGATTTTTATTATGGATTTGTATGATTTTGCAAGTGTGTTTATACCCAAATTACTTCATCATGAGATTATGAGAATATAAATTGTTCAAGCTTTGTTATACATGATTATATTACAATTTTCAAGTTATGACTTGATATTTAATATTGTGAATTTCACATTTCTACCATGATTTGGAATTTTAAGTTCTTTCAAGATATGTGTCAAGCTTTATGAAAAATTGAATTATTGAGTATATTGATTCATGAGAATTGAGTTGTTACAATGAGTCTTGATATTTCCTCAAAGTTTTTGATATTGTAATGACTTAATGAATTAATACATATTGATATTGAGAAAGATTGATTTGAATTGAGTCGAGTTAGGAATCCACAAATTGATTATGATTTGATAAGTGAGAAAGAGATTTTATTTGGTTTTCATGATAGACCCTTGTAATGTTTGTGGTGGATTTTCTAACGCGTTTTGAGCTTGTGTCTGGGAGTAGTATTTACAACCAAGAGGGAAATATGGTATTTCCCCCAAGACTACGTGCCACCGGAGGATTGATATTGATAATTGTGGGCCAGAGGCTGAGTATGAGACTGTGATCACTAAATTTAGGTTGTACTCCCTGGCAAGAGTACGACGCTTATGCCAATATGGGGTTCTCTGCTTAGGAGGGAAAAACATTAGACTCCATGTATCTCACATGGATTATATTGGTTATAAGAACCTTCCATATCCATAAGAGTCGAGTTTCTTGAATTACAAAGTCACTCTGAGTCTTGAGTTGAAGAGTTGAGATGTTTATGATGATTTATGAGGTTTTTATCATATAATTTATTTACGATGAGATCATGAAAAGTATGTTTCAATCTAACTCAAGCCAAGTGAGCCACCATTGTACATATGCATATTTTCATGATATTGATGATGATATTTACAGTTTTACATGCACCCCCACATACTTAGTACATTCCAAAGTGCTGACCTACATATTTCCTATAGGCTATATTTTCTCGTAATGTAGGTTCAGGTACTCAGCTACAACTGCATTAGCAATATTTGGGTGGCTCTTTTTGTCTTCTCAGTGGTGAGTCCTTATGGTTCGAGGACCTTGTCTATATTTTTGTGATACCATTTTGTTGTTATGGCTTTCAATACTGTTTGAGTTAGTTGGGGGTTTGTCCCAATGTCTCCTTCATTTTGATGTATAGAGGCTTTGTCAGACTAAAGGGTTGGTATGTATAGAACTTCAGTATTTTGATTGTACAGGCTAGTTCCTTATCTTATTCCAGTATGTTCATGATATGTCATTCTCTCTTATTTTAGCATGACTATTGTCAAAGTGATCTCTAGAAGTGACGACAGGCTTAGAGGATTATCTTGAGGCTGCGGGTGGCCTTAAGCACCGTGTGATGTCTCGGGATGGGATCTTGGGGCAGTACAAGCTTAGTATCAGAGCCTAAGGTTTAAAGAGTCCTAGGCAGTCTGACAAGCCGCGTTACGTAGAGTCTTGATCATCGGTGTGTAGCGTACCACATCTATGACCAAGAGGCTATGGGACAATTTAGGAAAAGTCGTTTCTTTTTTTCTAAACTTTATCGTGCCTACAACTATCTCTTTATCTGTGATTAACCCGTACAATATTATAATAGAAAATGCCTCCTCGTCGAGCTCGTAGAAACAATGAGCAACCTCACCCCGTTGATCCCCTGAACGATCATGTGTCATATGCAAAATTTTGGGCAGCTTTTCAGGCACTAGCCCAGGCAGTTACCACCAATACTCAAGCTAAAACCCAGTCTATTTTTCTGCCTCCGCAAGAGAATAATTTTTCTGTAGCTTAGGTTCATGACTTTATGTGGATGAATCCATCTGAGTTTTATGGGTCAAAGGTAGGTGAAGACCCACAAATGTACTTAGATGAAGTGAGAAAGATCACCCAGATTATGCACGTGACTAAGGAGGAGAGTGTTGAATTGGCTGCCTATCGAATGAAAGATATTGCTTATGATTGGATGGAAATATGGAGTGAAAGTAGAGGGGAGGATGCCGCTCCTATGACTTGGCAATCATTCCAGGATGCGTTTTTGGACAGATTTTTTCCTTTTGATATGAGGGAAGCAAAGATAGAGAAATTCATAAATTTGAGACAAGGCTCTATGACTGTTATTGAGTATTTCCTTAGATTCAATCAGTTGTCCAAATATGCTCCTAGTATGATGGCTGACTCCAGGACCATCATGAGTAAGTTCGTGACCGATGTGTCGAGTTGCATTATGAAAGAGTGTAGATCTGCTATGCTTAATAGGGAGATGGACCTTTTTCAGTTGATGATACATACCTAACAAATTGAAGCTAATAAGGTAAAAGAGAGGGAGAGAGTAAGAGGGAATAAAAGAGTTAGATTAGAGAAACAGCGATTTGGTCAGTCCAGATTCCATGGACACAACCGTCCTTAATTCTAGAGACGTCTGTTTTTGCTTGCGCCTTCCTCAGTTAGTGCTCCTGCACTTAGAAGCAGGAAGGAGTAGGGGAACAACCCTATCCTATCTACGTCTCAGGAAAGTGTAAGTAACAGACCTCGACCTCCTTCATGTGCTAAGTGTGGTAGAGATCATTTCGGTGAGTGTTTTATTGATCATAGGGGTTACTTTGATTGTGGCAAGTTGGGCCACCGACTTAGAGATTATCCTTATGCTAGACAGCGGAGTCGAGATGCTCATCCCCAGAGTCAGGCTACCAGTTCCCCCACTCCCGTAGTCCACCCAATTCCTTCTCAGGGCGTCTCTTCCAATACTGCTGGTGGTTCACACCAGAATCGCTTTGATGCTATACCACCTCGCCAGGAGCAGGAGGATTCTCCATATGTTGTCACTGGTATGCTCTGTGTCTTTCATTTTGATGTATATGTATTGATGGACCCCGGTTCGAGTTTTTCTTATATGACATCTTTGGTTACTGTAAATTTTGAGATGGATCTTAAAGGGATTCCTGAGTCTATTTTAGTTTCTACCCCAGTAGGAGAATTTGTTATTGCTAAGTGAGTGTATAAGAAATGTCCTGTTACTGTCCTTCATCGGGTCATATATGCTGATTTGATTGAGCTAAATATGGTTGATTTTGATGTATTTCTGGGTATAGATTGGCTTCACTCGTGCTATGCGTCTATAGATTGTCGTACCCGAGTGGTCAAGTTTTAATTTCCCAATGAGCCCATTTTTGAGTGGTCCGAGAGTTCTGTAACTCTGAAGAGCCATTTCATATCCTACCTCAAAGCTAGGAAGTTGATTTCCAAGGGTTGTATCTATCATCTCGATTTAAAGACCTTAAGTCCGAGACTTCGACTATTCAGTAAGTTAGCATTGTTAATGAGTTTCCCAAAGTTTTCTCAAAAAACCTTCTAGGGGTCCCACCTGATATAGAAATAGAATTCAGGATTGATCTTCTTCCCGAAACTCAGCCTATTTCCATCCTTCCACACCGTATCAGACCCAGTGTTTCTTCGTGGGGTGCACTTGTTCTATTTGTACAAAAGAAAGATGGTGCATTACGTATGTGTATTGACTATCGTCAACTCAACAAGGTAAGTATCAAGAACAAGTACCCTCTTCCTAGAATTGATGATTTATTTGACTAGCTATAGAGTGCAAGTTATTTCTCAAAGATAGACCTCAGATCCAGCTATCATCAGCTTAAAGTGAGAGAGTGTGATATTCCAAAGACATCCTTTTGAACCCGCTATGGTCATTTTGAGTTTCTTGTCATGTCCTTTGGGTTAACCAATGCTCCAGCGGCCTTCATGGATCTTATGAACCGAGTATTCAAGAAATATCTTGATATGTTTGTCATTATATTCATAGATGATATTCTAGTGTATTCCCGAAGAGAGGATGATCATGCCAACCACCTTAGAATTGTCTTGCAAACTTTTAGAGATCATCAATTATTCGCTGAATTTAGCAAGTGTGAATTTTGGTTAAGGTCAGTTGCTTTTATGGGTCACATTGTTTCCGCCGAAGGCATTAGAGTCGATCCCTAAAAGATAGAAATTTTAAAGAGTTGGCCTAGACCTACCTCCTTATCTGACCTTAGGAGTTTCTTGGGTTTAGCTGGTTACTACCATCGTTTTGTTGAGGGCTTCTCTTCTATCGCGTCTCTCATAACCCGTTTGACCCAAAAGAAAGTTAAGTTCCAGTGGATAGATACCTGTGAGAAGAGTTTTCAGGATTTGAAGACCCCGACTCACTTCAGCCCCAGTGTTAGCTTTACCCAATGGTACTGATGGTCTTGTTGTGTACTGTGATACTTCTAGAGTTGGTTTGGGTTGTGTGTTGATGTAGAGGGGTAAAGTTATAGGTTATTCCTCTAGACAGTTGAAGCCTCATGAGAAGAATTACCCAACCCATGATCTCTAATTAGTAGCTATAATTATTGCTTTGAAAATCTGGAGACATTATTTGTATGGTGTTTATGTTGATGTGTTTACCAATCACAAAAGCCTGTAGTATGTGTTTACTCAGAGAGAGTTGAACCTTAGACAAAAAAGATAGTTAGAGTTGGTAAATGACTACGATATGAGTGTGATGTATCACTTGGGCAAGGCCAATGTTATGGCAGATGCTCTTAGCAGGTTGTCTATGGGTAGTGTAGCTCATGTAAAGAATGATAAGAAAGAATTGGCTCGTGATGTGCATAGTTTAGCTAGGTTGGGTAATAGATTTCTTGATTCCACTGAAGGAAGTATGTTAGTTCAAAGTAGTTCTGAGTCCTCTTTGGTCTCGGAGGTAAAGGAGAAGCAGAACAGGGATCCTAGTTTGGTCAGGCTGAAGGAGTCAGTTAAGGAACAAAAGGTAGAGATTTTCTCCCAAGGGGGAGATGGTGTGTTGAGATTGCAGAGTAGATTCTGTGTTCCCGATGTTGAGGATCTAAGGCAGAGAATTATGGCTGAAGCACATGGTGCGTGATATTCTATTCAACCCAGAACTACCAAGATGTACCGCGATTTGTGGGAAATCTATTGGTGGAATGGTATGAAGAAAGACATAGCAGGATTTGTGGAAAAGTGTTCTACTTGTTAACAAGTTAAGGTAGAGCACCAAAGGCTCGGTAGTGTAATGCAAGAGTTTAGCATTCCTACTTGGAAGTGGGAAGAAGTGAATATGGATTTCGTAATTGGTTTGCCTCCTTCACGTCGTCATCATGATTTGATTAGGGTTGTTGTAGATCGGTTGACAAAATCAGCTTATTTCCTGCCAGTGCATTCGTCTTATTCAACTGAGGATTATACTAGATTTTATATTCGTGAGTTAGTCAGATTGCATGGAGTTCCTTTAGCTATCATCTCTGATAGGGGCACTCAGTTTACTTCCTAGTTTTGGAGGGCTTTTCAGAAGGGTATCGGTACCCAAGTTTGTCTAAGTTTTGCTTTTCATTCGTAGACCGATGGTCAGGTTGAGAGAACTATTCAGACATTGAAGGACATATTGAGGGCATGTGCACTTTATTTCAAAGGTAGTTGGGATGAGTACTTGCCATTGATTGAATTTGCGTATAATAATAGTTCCCATGCTAGTATTCAGATAGCCCCATTCGAAGCTTTGTATGGGAGAAGATGTAGATCGCCCATAGGTTGGTTTGAAGTAAGAGAAGTAGCCTAATGCTGTGTTCGAGGTTATGGAAAAAGGTTAATTGATTCGAGAAAGATTGAAAATCGCTCAAAGTCATTAGAAGTCGTATGCGGATGTAAGAAGAAAAGATTTTGAGTTTAATGTTAATGATTTGGTGTACTTGAAGGTTTCAACCATGAAAAGGGTGAATAGATTTAGGAAGAAGGGTAAGCTTATTTTGGTCTTTTACACCCCTTTTTAACCTCTATATATATATCCTAGTAGAGGAGAAAACCCTCATTCTCTCTTATTCTCTTCCAAGAAAAAAATCTAGAAACTAGGGTTTTCTTCCAAAATCCTAAATCAAATCTTCTCCAAGAAATTCAAGAATCTTCCAAATATTTCACCAAGTTGTTCAAGAATCAAATTCTCCAAGTCAAAGGCATCAAGAAACTTAGCTCAAAAGTGTGAAGAAGAGTTTCCAATCAAGCTTGTTCATCTTAAAATCATAATCCAAGGTATGTGGGGTTTTGAGCAAGAGCAATTCTTTCATTCTTGTGCCCAAAGCTTTGATTTTTTTTATGGATTTATATGATTTTACAAGTGGGTTTATTCCCAAATTACTTCATCATGAGATTATGAAAATATAAATTGTTCAAGCTTTGTTATACATGATTATTTTATAATTTCCAAGTTATGACTTGATATTTAATATTGTGAATTTCATGTTTCTACCATGATTTGGTATTTCAAGTGCTTTCAAGATATGTGTTAAGATTTAAGCTTCCTTATGACAAATTTGATTATTGAGTATATTGATTCATGAGAATTGAGTTGTTACAATGAGTCTTGATATTTCCTCAAAGTTTTTGATGTTTCCATGACTTAATGAATTGATACATATTGATATTGAGAAAGATTGATTTGAATTGAGTCGAGTTAGGAATCCACAAATTGATTATTATTTGATAAATGAGAAAGAAATTTGATTTGGTCTTCATGATAAACCCTTGTGATGTTTGTAGTGGATTTCCTAAGCTTGTGTCTGGGAGTAGTATTTACCACCGAGCGGGAAATATGGCATTTCCCCTAAAAATACGTGCCATCGTAGGATTGATATTGATAATTGTGGGCCAGAGGCCGAGTATGAGATTGTGATCACTAAATTTAGGTTGTACTCCCTGGCAAGAGTATGACGCTCCCGCAAATGTGGGGTTCTCTCCTTAGGAGGGCAAAATATTGGACTCCATGTAGCTCACATGGTTTATGTTGATTATAAGAACCTCCCATATCCATAAGAGTCGAGTTTCTTGAATTATAGAGTTACTCCGAGTCTTGAGTTGAAGAGTTGAGTTGTTTATGAAGATTTATGAGGTTTTTGTCATATGATTTATTTACGATGAGATCATGAAAATTATGTTTCAATCTAACTCAATCCAAGTGAGCCACCATTGTACATATGCATATTTTCATGAAATTGATGATAATATTTACATTTTTACATGCACTCCCACATACTCAATACATTCCAAAGTACTGACCCACATATTTTCCTATGGGCTATATTTTCTCGTAATGTAGGTTTTGGTACTCAGCCGCAGCCGCGTTAGTGATATTCAGATGCCTCATTTTGTCTTCTCAGTGGTAAGTCCTCATGGTTCGAGGACCGTGTCTATATTTTTGTGATACCATTTTGTTGTTATGGCTTTCAGTACTGTTTAAGTTAGTTAGGGTTTATCCCAATGTCTCCTTGATTTTTATGTATAGAGGTTTTGTCAGACTAAAGGGTTGGTATGTACAGAATTTCACTATTTTGATTGTATAGGCTAGTTCCTTATCTTATTCTAGTATGTTCATGATATGTCATTCTCTCTTATTTTAGCTTGACTATTGTCAAAGTGAGCTCTAGAAGTGACGATTGGCTTAGAGGGTTAGCTTGAGTCCACGTGTCGCCTTAAGCACCGTGTGACATCTCGGGATGGGATGTTGAGGTGTTACAGTGACCTTTCCACTCAGTTTAGGGCAAGATTGGCCTTAGTTTCTTACTCTACTGAAGTTGCTTTAGTTTTAATGGACTTAGTGATAGAACTTGCGTAGAATCTATACCTTGGATTTAATTGTGTCTTACTATACATGTAAGAGTTGGTTTAGATATCTTAGCCTAAGTCCGGGGTAGAAATGAATTAAGAATATATTTTGGGGATTTAGAAGTAGGCTCTTGGCCCACCTTAGGCCAAGATTTAATATATCTCCCTTGAAACTCCTATACGTTGCTAAATGTTTAGAAAATGCCCTTATGAGGCAATATTGAGAAATCTTTAGTACTCGTTATTTATGATGAATGACGATTGAAGTAATGATTAATGATTATGCCATATGTTTGATGTATTGGTTAAGCTTACGATGAGATATTATGAATGAGCCCCTGACTATAATATTGTCGAAGTCATAAATTATGTTGTAAACCATGCTATGAATAAGATATAGACTATGCCTTGGATTAGCTAATACTCAAACTATTTATAAGCTATCTTTATGCTAATGGTAAGCCATTGAATATGCTATTAATGAGTGATTGCCCATGATATTACTTATGATCATGATAATTCTAGGACCTTATGCTTGAAAATATGCTAGAACATATTCCTAATAATGATGTTGGAAGTTGTGCCATCAATTATGTGAGAAATCATATTTGTTGATTATTTTGGAAAGTCATGCCATTTATTATATGAAAAATCATGATACTTCCTTATATAATTTCTTATACTATTAAATTTGCCATCGATTATGATCATGATGATATGTTGATGTCCGACAAGGACGGAGGATATTATGATGACATGATGATGCCCAGTAAGGCCGAAGAATATTATGATGATATGAGACCACTAGTGTTAAATTACTACAAAATGGTATAGTTGATAATTAATGGAGGTCATCATTAAGTAATGACGTTAATTGACAAATTAGATTTGTTGATGGATAATGGATTTTAACTAATATGGTGATGGCTAGTGATAAAGGATACCTAGTTGATAGAATAGTAGATAGTGGATTCACGTAGATATTTCATGGTGTAAATTGGTATGAATTTGGTGGATAGTCGCCTACATGATGATGAGTAACTTGTTAATCTAGTTAATGAGAAATGGTTATCTAATGAATAGTGTCTAATAAAATAGTAATGATTAAGAGGTTTATTATGGTAATAATATGGAATACGGGTAAATGGTCTATGTTGAGAATTAATAAAAGTTTGGTAAAATGACCGATTGATGATAATGAGGGAATGCGGTAGAATAATGATGAAGTTTGGATATGTCATTGGTTAAATTCCTTTATTCTTCTCTTAGGTGTACTCTTCAGTAGTATGGGATGCTGTGATGAGTTCTTTACTTTTTGTATCAGTTGGTGTGTAAAAGCCAACTTTGTACTTGCGTTTGCTTGTGTTGATGCTTTATGATGCGTTATGATTCTGAATTATCTATTTCTTATGCACGGAGTTATTGGCATGTGTTGATGCCTTATATTATATTATTACTTTTGGCTTAGTGGCTCATTATATGTAATGATGAAGGAGAGATTTAGGTTCAATTCTATACCTTGACTTAGTTATAATTATCTTGCATTCTATCATCTTTATATCAGGATTTAGTCTGCTAATGATGCCTACTGAGTTTCCGTTGTTTTTGTACTCATACTACACTTCTGTACCTTTTTGGTATAGATCCAAGTACTAGTTGTTACCATTGATCGTTGTTCATATAGAGTTGATCTTTTGAAGATAGGGTGAGCTCTTGGAGTTTCAAGTCACCGATTTCCTTCTATCTTATTGTTATTCCTTCTTTTGTATTGAGATAGATGTATTGACTACATTCTAAGTCTCTTGGGTTGTTACTAAGGACATGACCCTAGACAGGAAGGTGTGGAGGGCGCGGATTAGGATAGACGGCTAGATTGAGTTTGTAGGTTGTGGCTAGGTGTTAGGAGAGTTTGGGTGTGGTGGGTGTATTAGGTCTATGAGTGCATGTTACTATTACATGGGTATCCGTTATTTGTTCCCCTATTCTGTATTGTTCATTTTCCTCTTATTTCTATTTTCTCTGATACTTAGGGTTATTATTTCTTATCTCTTATCTCTGTTATGCTATACATTTTGTTTCATTTCTCATTACGACCTTGGTATATTACTCTCTATCTTGAGCTGAGGGTCTATTGGAAACAACCTCTCAACTTCCTCGGAGGTAGTGGTATGGACTGCGTATATTTTATCCTCCCCAGACCTCACTTTGTGGGAATATACTGGGTCTATTGTTGTTGTTGTTGTTGGGTTGTATTATTGACATTAGACGCTCTTGTACTGACTCTACCAGGTCATGAGATTGGTATTATGCATTCTCTATGTTATCTATTTAGAACACTTGTCTATTTTTCATGGTGTGTTCTTGAAATTTGTCCTATGTTGGGATTTTTCTACCGAACTAACCCATTATATTAGCTCTAGGTTATGGTATTGTCTTATCTACTGGCGGAGATTAGTAGGTGTCATTATGACTCGTAAATCAGATTGTGACAACATGATGTGCCGTGCCTCTAAGTTATTGATCTCATATGAAGTTACTCACTATTTTGGCATAGGAATATTCTATGCAACGCATTTCTCAAACCCAAAAATATGCTACCAGCTGCACATGGTTCCTACATAGCTCAAATTTGATTTTTAGTATTTTTAAGTGAAGGACAAAGTTGTAAATGCACCTATACCGCTTGGGATTTGATTTTTATGTGTTCAAGGACTATATAAAGAGAAATTAATCAGAAATTGAATACATATTTGGATCACATACAAATTGGATAGCAAACAAGGCATCAAGGGCTCTACATAAGGGTTCCTAGTCCTAGTTTGAGTTGGAAAACTTGTGTTACCTATACCTAATTCATGTGGGACTTCTTGTACACGAATTGAAAACTATAAATACACATTAAACAAAAAACAAAGAAATAGAACACATTGGTAAGTCCACAAAAGAAAATCACAACATACAACACAAAGTCTCAATGCTTGGGAGGAAAACACATTCAAGGAGGATAGAACAAGTGTTCTTGTTTTGTATTGTTATCTCTTTTACTTTATTTATATTATTTCTCTATTGTGATGTTTATATAAGACTATGAGAGGCAAAGAAATCCTTATAGGGTTCAAGGCTATAAATAAGATTGTCTAGTTTGGTTTTATATCCAATTTATATACTTATCACGTCATGTGTTTGTTCTTATGTTATTGCACTTATTAATTTAATGATTTCCAACCATTAAGGTACATTTATAGTCCTAAAGTGAATTGACCATAGGAGAAGAGGGATGGAATAAAGAATGTAGGGAGTGAGGATTATATCTTTATTAATTAAAGGTAATTATAAATGAGTGATCTGTGACTAGGATAGAGATATACCTAGTGGCTACACTTGATTATGAAATGGGAAGATAATCAATTGCATCTGAGTTAGAGACTCACATCTCTGCTAAAAAATGTAATTGTGAGACTAATTTGGTTAAATGACTTAGTGGATGTCCATTCTCGAGTTATAATATCAATTCCGTAATTCAAGAATCACGAAGAACACCAACACTGGCTAGAAATCATGACTATGCATGACTGTGAAGTATGTATTGACCCTGGAATCCTCTTTGTTATTGTTTATACCCTAAATTTAAAGCCATTAATATAGTTTAGATTTTTATTTTTTATTTTAAACTTAATGCATCCTTGGTTCTATCGGTTGAATAAATAATCAATAACTAGTTTAATCTAGTGAATAGTTAAATGGAGAGTCTTGTGGGTTGGATATTTTCCTTTTAAAGAGACACTATATTACTTGCTAGACCATGTACACTTACATGTTCCAAATTTGCAACAAATTTTTGATGCTATTGCCGAAGACTTTGGTGTTAATTGTTTAGCTAGATTAGACTTTTTTAGTCATTTACTTTTCTATTACGCTTCTTGACATGTTAGCCTAAGATAGATGGTGATCGAATGATGATAATTCTTGTTGTTTTTATAGAGGACCCACAATGAGAGTATTTGTTATAATTTTTAAGGAAGCAAGTGGTGTGCACCTACTCAATCTGCTGAATTAGATGCATGTAATACATATGGTGGTAAGGATAGTCACTGGAATGGCTATTCCAACTTTTATTTCCATCTCCTGAACCCCTGTTATGATCAGTTTATTATGATGCTGGTAGGAAATAAAACAAAGATTGACTAATGAAATAAGAGCAACAAATCAAATTTCATGCGTGTCTTTGGGATAGTCTCACAATCATTATGACTCAAAGGAATAAGGGAAGAGATGAGCTCATGCAAGAGGTTGAGTAATTTGGCTCAGATATATGATACTTGGAGGACCAATTAGATAAATAGATTGAGATGACTGATGTCCAATCACCAATAGTTGTGGATACTAGCCAACATATGGAGAGGAAAGAGAAATTCCAACTAATCGGCTACCATTCTTTGATTAATGGTGACATTAAGAAGGTGAACAAGAGTAAACATGTTGTGGATGGTGTAAGTTTGAAAGTAAAATGTATTGATTTCATTCAAAATACTTTTCTAAATTATGTTTAGATAATGAAATGTCTTTGAAGTCATATGAAATAGTAGGAGGAGTGCATACATGAGAAACAAGAATCTTACATTCTTAAATTTGCACCAGATAAGTAATAGAACAACATTCCTCATTTCAGGGCCATGCGATTTAACATGCACCATCCATCACTTGGTTCCTTCATTTTTGTATCTCCACTCTATGAGCGAAGCAAAAATATGGACGTGATGTTGGGGGTAAAGTGTGATTTTAAATGTGGACAAAGTAAGATTTTAAGTGCGGGGTGGGGAATCTTTCGATTTATGTTTAGGATGTTGTATGCTATAAGATTCTTTTGGTTATTTACTTATGTTGCTGAAAATTTTAAATACAAAAAGATTTTCTGTTAGTAGTTTTTAGCTTTATTTTCTTTTTATTTTTTAAGGAGCACACTTCATTCACCTTTGATTTTTCTTTTCGGTTTTTTTAGGGGGTTCTCTTTGAACCGACTATCTTTCATTTTTGTATTTTTTAGAAGTAATTTTAACATCTTTTGTCATAGTTTAAAGATTTTTCTGATGATGGATGGTTGATGACCGTCTTGAGGAAAAATTAGTCATTAGGTTTAATAAGTAGAACTCTTTCGCTAATTTGATATTAAGTGCTCTTGTTAGGCCATATGACTAAATGATACAAGTTGTTTTTGAATTAAAAGCATGTTGAATGACTATGGTTGATACACCTAGTCTCGTTTATGTGACCCTTGTTTGATTTTAGCTTAAAGTTGAATTCATGTGATTGCTTGATTGAGAGTTTGTAGGGATACTTCTTGATTCTGTAAGACCCCACAAAATTCTAAGCTTCTCTCAGTCCGTTAAGGCTTGAAAAGAGGTCCAAGACTTAGAAATTTTAGCTAAGTGTTTATACTTAGAAGTATTTTAGCCTTCATAAGTTGGAGATCCTATTTCACGACCCTTATGACCTTAAAATATTGATTTTTAGGTTGATTCATGATTAGGAATGTCAGTAGGCCACTTCAGGTGAGTTTTAGCTTTTTTGTACCTCGTTTGAACCATGTTCAGGTGACCAAAATAGTAGGTCGAGGTGATCTCGATGCATCACATCGCCAGATAATTTTTCCCAGCTTTTAGTGCGATTCCAATGAACCAACACAAACTCGATGCGGTGTGTTGGTCATTGCATTGATGCCATTGATACGGTACGTCGGTCTGCACGTCACTGGGCACAATTTTTGCTCTTTTAATTCTGCATCTAGAGGGTTATTTAGGTCAATTTTTCCTATCCTATTTAGCTCCAAAACACGTAATTAAGCTTTTCTAAAGTCAAATTTCACTTATCTCTATAAAAACCTGTCAAGAACAAACCCTAGGGGATCTAATTTCAAATTCAAGATTCAAGAACGCACCATCAATCTTCACGAATTCAAGCACCAAGGTATGTTAGGTGTTCATCCAAGGGTTTAATTCCACCCTTGGAGTTCAAAAACCTATTTTAAAACTTCAAGTTTATTGATTTCATGAATTCCATGTTGGGCTTGAATGTATTCATGATTATGATGTTAATTAGGTTTCTAATTCATAATTTATTTCAAGATTCATGTAAATTTATTTGACATGTGTGTAGTATTATGTGAATTCATGTTAAAGCTCTTGAATTTGTAAGTTGGGATTGGAAATCATGATACCTACATGTTGAATAGTATTATGAGTATAGATTATGTTCCCCAAGTGTTTGAAAAATTGCTCATGTGGATTGAATGGGGAAATCATGACATGTTAGCATATGTACAAGCTTATGTCTTACAAGTGTTTGATAAAATGTCTCTATGAATGAGTTATGAACATTGTAATGCTTTTCAAGATCATGCTATGCTTTACTTTTCCTGTTATCGAGTCCTGGGTGTAACTAATACGTGGTAGTCTAGTTGTTTACCTAGAATTATAGTAGCTTCAGAATAGTTTCAGTGATGTCATGTACAATAGTATTATGTTAGTACAAAACTCAGTATATCCAGTTATCAATTAGAACTCAGAACACTCAATCAATTACAGTACTCAGTGAACTCAGTCCAGTTTAGTTAGTTAACATGATCAGTAACAGTTTAGTTTTTCCTAGAACAATTTATAAATTAGCTTAGTGTTTATTAAGTTGGGTGTAGGATTCATCACCTAGTGAACCCAAATATAGGGACTCACCTGCTAGTAGAGGCTGTGATCCTTAGAAACAGTCCTTGCATTCCAAAACTACATAGCCAGCGTAGGTGGAGACTTTAACCGGCCAGTTGAAGGTTGATGAGGTGTTCTACCTACTAGTTTAGGTTACCACCATTCTCGTTCAGAGCACCTACCAGATGAGGGTGACTTAACACTTGTGTTTACCCGTGGCACGGTACTGACACTCTTCCAACTAGGGTTACAGGTTGGATCCCAAATCAGTTCAGAGAAGGGGCATCTTGGTTAGATGATTATCTCCCACATTTTTAGTTTCAGTCTCAGTATATAACTCAGTTTATTTCTATAGAATTAGGACTATCATACATAGTCACCCAGCTTTGTATAGAACTAAGTTCAGTTCTACAGAATTAGGACTATCAGAAATTGTCACCCAGCTATCAGTAATACAGTTAGCAGTAAACTCTGATATCAGTTATTCAGTTATTAGAACTTAATATCCAGTGTTTCTATAATCTCAGACACAATATACGTAGATATGTACACAATATTGCATAATCAATATTTCTTCAGTTTCAGTTATACCTATATTCTCAGTCAGTTATATTCATATTACCCAGTCAATTATTGTTCAAGCATATGAACCCATGCATATCAGCCAACCTAATCTAGTATACCAGTACATTCAACGTACTGACACATACTTTTTTTTTTGTGCTATGATGTCTCATATCATAGGTTTGAATGCTCAGGTTCCTGACCGCGCATAGACATATTCTATTATCAGTGGAAACTTCAGTAGTGAGTCTTCATCTATCGAGGGCATGCTTTTATTTTAGTTATCAGTTATCAGTAGTTCAACAGTTGGAGTTAGTTCGAGGCTTGTCCAATCAACTCCACATTCAGATAGTTTAATTAGAGGCTTTTCAGACTAGACTAGTTCAGACAGCACTCAGATTTCAGATGTTTATCAGATATTATTATTTACAAGTATTTCAAAATTTGAACCTTATGGCATTTCAACCTATTTTCTGTATTTATAAAAAGATTATTATTATTTAATGCTCACAGTAGATATCAATCATTGGTTAGCTTATTGTCTTTCAAGGTCGTAAGCACCGTGTAGTGTCTGGGGTACAGACTCAGGGCGTTACAAACTTGGTATCAGAGCCTAAGGTTTAATAGAGTCCTAGGAAGTCTTAAACCCATGTCTAGTAGAGTCTTATGCAGGGGTGTGTGGCCGCCACACTTATGGACAAGAGGTTATAAGGCGTTTTAGGAAAAGTTTCCCTTTTTTCAATATTCATATCATGCGAGTGAGCATGAGCTCAAGTTAAACTCTAAGTCTAATATTTTTTTCCCTCCATTTACAAAATATGTCTCCTAAAAAGACTAATAAAAAGAGAACAAGAAACCAGCCAGTACCTCTATCCGTTCAAGCAGATCCCCTGAATGAGCATGTGTCTTACTTCGAACTCAGGATTGCTTTTACTACGTTAGCTTATTCAGGAGTAGACTACAATAATCAGCCGGCTATAATTCTATTTAGGCTTATGACTCAAGCTCTGTGGAGTGAGGAGAAGAGATATAAAAAAAGAGGAAGAAAGAATAAGAGGGCCAGAATGCCAAGGCCAAAGAGTGGCGAAAAAATCCTCCTTACCAAAAATATGGTAGAAACTATCATGGCGTGTGTAGGGATGGTAGTGGGTTGTGTTTTGGATGTGGCAAGCCAGGCCATTAAATCAGTGATTTTCCTTAGTCAGGTTTGCAGAGTTAGTATATCAGTCCCTCAGCTCAGTCCAGTCGCCCGAATCAGTAGGGTGCCACTTCTAGTGCCACTAGTGGGAAACTCCCAAATAGGCTTTATGTACTTCAGTCCTGACAAGATCAAGAAAGTTCTCCTAATGTGGTTACTGGTATGTTAGAAGTTTATCATTTGAACATTGATGCTTTGCTAAATCCAGGAGCTTCTTGGTCCTTTGTAACTTCTTACATAGCTGTTAACTTTGAAGTCAGTCTCAAAATCCTAGCAGAGCCTTTCCCAGTCTCTACCCCAGTGGGTATATCTATTATAGCCCAATGGGTATACAAAAACTATCCGATTATGGTATCTTAGAAAGTCACTTAAGCCAACTTAGTAGAATTAAAGATGACAAATTTTGATGTTAGTCTCGGCATAGATTAACTCCATTTATGCTATGCTTTAGTTGACTGTAGAAATAGAATTGTCCATTTTTAGGTTTTGAATGTCCTTGAGTGAAGGGGGTAGTACCTCAGTTTTAGTTGATTTAAGCTTGAACTTTTTTTTTGATTGAACTAGTAGAAAGAAGAGTTGAGAATTCTAAGTTAGTCAGTATTGAGGTTGCTTTATGATGCTTTTTAAGGGCAATAGAAAGATATGAATCGTGTATCAGAAGAAAGAACTAGCAGTGGACCTTACATTATCAGGTGTAGTCCTTTAGAATGAGTTTAGTGTTTATGAGTATTGTTAATCTCAGGCTTTAGAGTAAAGTGGTTTCAGTTAGATTTTAAGTTTATTAAGTGGTTCACAGACTTAAAATAACAAATTTAAGCTAAGGGGGTGATAGTAGAACAAGTAACCAAGTTAGACTTCCAAATTTTTAGTAGTACTGTCAGTATGTGTAAAAAAAAAAGTGGGAAGGGATGATGCCTAACCCATACTTACCTCAATACAAAGTTTTTCACTTAAGCTATCATGACATATATTCACGCCTTACATGTCAGCTCTACGATCATAGCTCATACTCATGGACATGATCAAAAAATCATGTACGCTTACCATTCCTAGTATAAGGAGTTGTAGTTCACTCAGTGTTATAAATCATGTTCCATGAATACATAAGCTCGAAACTCAGGTTGTGCAGCTTATGGCTCATGTACTCATGCTTTACAGTATGCTCAATTCCCATGACTCACGCTACACTCCTAACGGTCGGTCGAATTCAGATTATGTCATGTATATCCTCAGTTTAGATCTTTTGATAAATCCATGATGCTGATATTCTATTCCTTGGGCTTAGTTAAGTGTCGAGTTTGACATAGTATTCATTCACGCTTTAGGTCCTCATGTTTTAACCCTTTAGTAAACTTTCCTTATGAAATAATACAGTGATGACCGATGCTTAGATAGGAGAGAGTAAATGTTTCATAATAAGGAAAGATTTTTTTTTGCATGCTTGTTTCACACAAGGCTGTAGTTATGAAAATAGGCCTGAATGTCAAGTTAGTATACTAAGTAAATAGCTAAAAAGAAGTTGTATTTAGTTGTTGAAGGGAGGGGAATCAGAATTTTTCATGAGATGAGAAGTTGAGAAAATATTGAGTGTGAGTGTCTGTCAGATCCTTCGTTTATGTCAGTATCCATCACGTAGTTATCAAAACCCAGTATACAGTTCCAACACAGTCTAAGTTACAGTCCCAATTACAATCTCAGTTATCATCTTAGTTACAATCTAAGTCACAGTCTCAATTGAGTAATTAGATTAGTAACTCAGTTCAATTTCGGGTTTGCTTGACCTTAGCGTACAATTATCAGTTATTCAATTATCAGTATTTTAGTACCTTAGTTTACAGACTATTTCAGAATCATATTATATGCTTGGTTTTGCATTTTAAGATAAAACAATTTTTCATGAATTCATGCTCAGTTACTCACGTTGCTAAGTCAGTCCTTACTTCTATGTGTAATACTCTAAAGTATCAGTCCAGACTAAGTATAATTCAATCCTACATAACCAATATTCAGCTATTAGCCATTCAGTTAATCAGATAAGTTAGTATGTTTATGCATTCATGCTCAGTGCCTATGTAAATATTTTTAGTAGCCTCAAGTGAAGTGCAGTGTTGCAATAGAAATTCTAGTTGAGGGAATAGTTGAAGAACGTAGCTAAGATTACAAGTTAGTAGTTGCTGTGCATTAGGCTTAGTAACTCTATCTTAGATGATGTTTCATAGGCCTTGCTCCATATTACAGAATTGTAGCCACGTGGTGATTTCTTATTCAGATGTCTTATTTAGACCATACAAAGATTTTCTTGCTCCCTAAAGTCAGTAGAATTTTATAGAAAGAGTGTCAAGAAATGCTCCAGTTGAGTATAATTTTTCAGTATGAGTTAGTCCGTAAAGCCAGCAATTCAGTTTAGCAGTCAGGTGGAAAAGTTCATATGGTTTCCCATCTTTCCACTCAGTCATCCTATCTGAAGTCTTATGAATATGACCATTCCAGAATAGAGCATTCTGGTAGTTACAAGTTCAGCTCAGTTTATGTATCATGCCTCAGGTTTAGATCCCAGATATTCAATCATGATTCAGTTTGCAGGTGCCCCGTGCATTATCTCAGTTTTCCTAGTATCTCAGCCAAGTCAACATTCTTCGAGGGACATAATGTCCTAAGGGGGAGATGCACTATAACCCCTGAGCTTTCATGTCCTAAACCTTTTAGTTTCTCATCACGTAACAAGATCCAGTTGGAGTAATGAGTACTCATAAGTTGACTCTCTCATTCCAATGTCAGCCGTATGACCATTCCCATGTCATGGCATGTATCCAAGGAATCAACTCAGTTTACGATATTTAGTTTATGTATCATATTTCAGACTCAGTTATGTTCTCAAATTCCCGGTCGTGCATGTTCAGTAAATAATCTCAGGTTCATCAGTATTCTAAGCTTAAGGTAATAGTCTTCCTTAGATTGTCTTTGTTACATGTTTAGTTATAGTTATGAACTTGGTATCCATTACTAGGGGTGGGCATGGTATGGTATATATCAAATACCATACTGAAACTGAAATATTTTATACCGCGGTATGGATGTTATGGTATTTGGTATGGTATTTGGTAGGAGTTTTAAATTATTATAGTATTTGGTATGGTATTTGGTATTTATGCAATAAATACCGAAATACCATATACCGCACCGAAGTTTTTTAATAATATATAAAACCCAAATATATTATATTTAAGATTATTAAATATATTTATATGTCATCCTTTAGCCAATTGAACATAAAAGTAACCTTTATTCAGAAATAAATTTTTTGGGAACCTTATTATTTTGAAGTACTATGCTTAAGTTTAGGTAATGTTGTTCAGAGTTTGCATTTTGGATAAGTACTATGCTTACGTTTAGGTAATGTTGTTCAGAGTTTGCATTTTGGATTACTCAATCGTGATTGAAATGTTCTTTTTGTCTAGATGATTAACAAAGATAGTTGTTAGTCTGATATGTTTGAGACGTTTTTCAATTTTAAAGTTATAGTTTTTTTATATGAATATATGTAAATCGAAATCAAATAAAGTATGGTTACTAAATTATCGTACTATAAAATACCAAAATCGAATTTAAAAATACCAAACCATACCAAACTAATTTAGTATGGTAATGGTACTATTTTTTTAGACACTGAAAACCGAAGTTACCATACCGAAATTAAAAATACTGTACCATCCCTACCATGTCTACCCCTATCCATTACCATTGCATATTCAGTCATGCATTCACGAATCAGCTCAGTCATTACTCATGCATTCAATATGTATACTTAGTATGAAAACTCAGCTTATTAGTAATTTCAGTCAATTATTCCATGCATCAGATATGCACATTGAGTGTATAAACTCAGTCCATCATTATTTCTCAGCATAATCAGTCTCATTTGAGGATGAATGTTCACAAGGGGGTGATATTGCAAGACCCCACAAAATTCTAAGCTTAACTCAGTCTGTTAAAGCTTGAAAAGAGGTCCTAGACTTAGAAATTTCAGCTAAGTGTTTATACTTGAAAGTATTTTAGCCTTCATAATTTGGTGATCCTATCTCACGACCCTTATGACCTTAAAATATGATTTTTAGGTTGATTGATGATCAGGAATGTTAGAAGGCCACTTCGGGTGAGTTTTGGATTTTTTGGACCTCATTTGAACCATGTTTAGGTGACCAAAATAGTGGGTCAACTCGATCTCAATGCGTTGTATTGCCCATCGCATCGAAAAATAATTTTCCCCAGCTTGTAGTGCAATTCCAGTCAACCAACATGAACTCAACGTGGTGCGTTGGTCATTTCGTTGATGCCATCGATGCGGTGTGTTAGTTTACGTGTCACTGGGCGCAGTTTTTGGTTTTTTAATTCAGCATCCAGAGTGGTATTTATGTCAATTTCCCCACTTCTATTCAGTCCCAAAACACGAAATTAAGCTTTTCTAAAGGAAAATTTCACTTATTCTCTATAAAAACCTCTCAAGAACAAACCATAGGGGATCTAATTTCAAATTCAAGATTTAAGAATGCACCATCAATATTCACGAATTCAAGCACCAAGGTATGTAAGGTGTTCATCCAAGGGTTTCCTTCTACCCTTGGAGTTCAAGAACCTCTTTTAAAACTTCAAGTTTATTGATTTCATGAATTCTTTGTTGGGCTTGAATGTATTCATGATTATGATGTTAATTGGGTTTTTAATTCATGATTTATTTTAAGATTCATGTAAATTTATTTGACATGTGTGTAATATTATAAAAATTCATGTAAAAGTTCTTGAATTTGTAAGTTGGGATTGGAAATCATGATGCCTATATGTTGAATAGTATTATGTGCATAGATTATGTTCCCCAAGTGTTTGAAAAATTGCTCATGTGGATTGAATGGGGAAATCATAACATGTTAGCATATGTACATGCTTATGTCTTACAAGTGTTTGATAAAATGTCTCTATGAATGAGTTATGACCATTGTAATGCTTCTCACGATCATGCTATGCTTTACTTTTCATGTTATCGAGTCCTGGGGGTATGTAATACTGATAATCTAGCTGTTTACCTAGAAATATAGTAACTTCAGAATAGTCTCAATGATGTCACATATAGTAATATTTAGTCAGTATAGAACTCAGTATATCCGGTCAACAAATAAAACTCAGAACACTCAATCAGTTAGAGTACTCAGTGAACTCAGTCCAGTCAGTCAGTTAACATGATCAGTAACAGTTTAGTCTAGCCTAGAATAGTTTATAAATTAGTTCAGTATCTATTAAGTTAGGAGTAGGATTCAACACCGAGTGAATCTAAGGATGGGGACTCACCTACCAGTACAGGGTGTGATCCTTAGCAGTAGTCCTTGCATTCCAGAATTACGTAGGTAGCGTAGGTTGAGACATCAACCTACTAGTTGAGGGTTGATGAGGTGTTCTACCTTCCAATTAAGGGTACCACCATTCTCGTTCAGAGCACCTTCCAGATGAGGGTGACTCAACACTTTTCTTTACTCGTGGTACGGTACTGACACCCTTCTAACTGGGGTTACAGGTTAGACCCCAAATCATTTTAGAGAAGAGGCATATCGGTTAGATGATTATCTCCTACAGTTTTAGTTTTAGTCTCAGTATTGAACTCAGTTCAGTTCTACAGAATCAGCACTATCAGACACAGTCACCCAACTCAATATAGAACTTACTTCAGTTCTATAGAATCAGGACTGTTAGAAATAGTCACCCAACTATTAGTAATACAGTTAGCAGTAAACTCAGAAATTATTTATTCAGTTATCAAAACTCAGTATCCAGTGTTACTATGATCTCAGACACAGTATACGTAAATATGTGCATAGTATTGCATAATTAGTGTTTCATCAACTTCAATTATACATGTATTCTCAGTCAGTTATTGTTCATTCATATGAACCTATGCATATCATCCTACCTCATCTAGCATACTAGTACATTCCATGTATTGACACATACTCTTTCTTTGTGTTATGATGTTTTATATCATAGGTTCAGATGCTCATGTTCCTGACCGTGGATAGATAGATTCCGTTATCAGCGGTAGCTTCAGTAGTCAGTCCTCATCTATCGAGTCCTTATTTATTTCATTATAAGTTATCAGTAGTTGGAGTTCGTTGGGGGATTATCCCATCAACTCCACATTCAGATAGTTTAGTTAGAGGTTTTTCAGACTAGATTAATTCAGACTGTATTTAGATTTCAGATGTTTATCAGATATTATTATTTACCAGTATTTAAGAATTTGATCCATATGGTATTTTTGCCTATTTTACACTTTTATTAAAGTATTATTATTCAGTGCTCATAGCAAATATCATTCATATGTTAGCTTGTGGTCCTTCAGGATCATAAGCATTGTGTAGTGTATCTGGTACAGACTCGGGGGTTTACAGATTTAAACATGTGCCATTGTGTGAAAGTTTTTTTTGTTATACTCCATTCTTGTAGATTGATGTCTAAAACTTTCCCAATGTGTTTGCAAAGTGAAATGATGAATTTTAAGTCTAGGAGATGATATTGGTATTTCTTTAATTATCCATATTTTATACCTTGCTGTATCTATCCTTAAAGTATAGTCTTAGTTTGACCTATTTAACCTTTAGCCTATTCTTTGGTAGCCTTATTGGAATACCCTAAGACTATCCCTGGTCGTAACATGGTGCTTAGAACCAAAAATAATCCAAGCTAACCCATGGTACTGGCATAAGTAGAAGTAATATCATTTGCTGAACTTGTTCAATATGATACTAGTTAAAAATATTTACAACACTAGATTATACAAAACAAATTGAAACTAAATACATAAACTTTGGCTGACTATATATGAAGCTATACTAATACTAACTATAGGTAACTAAGATATGACCCCCAACTATCCCTAATCAATACATACAAATTGAAATAAAATTATAGAACTATAACTAACTTGAGTCCTAGAATAAAGAGAAATAATCACCTATTGGCTGTAAGCTACGATCTGCCTGATTATGATTTTGTGAGGTAGAACTGATACCTAAATTATGAAATAATATAGCCACACAGACGTATATATGGTTAGTACGTTAGAATATACTGAGCACGAGGGAATGCACGTATGATGGATACATAAAATGGAAGTAACAAATCATGCATAGAGTTGGAAATATGTTGACAAGTGTAAATGATTCACAATTTATATATGAATGACTAAAACATATTAAGAGCTGACATGATAAGGAAATATGAATACTTCTGTAGTGAACCAATTAAACTAGTTTAGAAATCATGCATAAGACTTGGGCATGCTAAATAGTATAATGGCTCACGTACAACCAATTAAACTAGTTTAGAAATTATGCATAAGACTTGGGAATGCTAAATAATACAATGACTCATGTTAAACATGAAGTGAACTAGAAAGCATAACGAAAATCATAGTGCAGTGAGCCATTTTATACTTAGTTAAAATCTTGTCATTCCATGGGAGATTCTCTTAACCGACATGAACCACATGAGCTAACATAAAGTTCGATGCATATGTCCCATATAAAGGACCTAATATACCTTGCTAGGGTATAAAGGCATGACTGAGTGGAATCAAATGTACACGCTCCATTAGGAGGACTCAATATACCTTTTTCAAGGGTGTAAATGAATGATTTCTATGGATCCATGAACATATATCCACAAGGTTAAGTGAACCTATAGTGGCACATAGTTCTAGAACCTGATTATGTTGAACCCGTATCTTCTCAGTGCTCTATACTACTCCCAAAATGTGCATTGATTGATCACTATGAATGTGCTAATAAGATTAGTTCTTATAAGTAAGATTCTGTTCTGGCCTATAGCCCTGAGTAAACTAAAAAATTAAATTATCTTGTTTTATCTGTGTTGTGACAAAAAGTTCAAATTATGGTAATTCATAAGGTTTCATGTTAAGTCTTAAAATTCATATCATCTTGTGTAATTCATGCAAATTTGGTGGTAAATCCCCTAAGTCACGTAACTTATGCAAAAATATAGAAATGTTATGCAAACTAGGCTTATATCATGTTACTTAAAATTCATGCTTTCTCATGCTAAATCGTATTAAGAACATGAAACTCCTTGAAAATTCATATTCATGTCATACACTTTCTTGAAATTTGGATAAATCATATGAAAGAAAAGAACTTATTTTGAATTCATGCTTGAAATCTTGAATCATACGAAGGGCATGTAATTCTTACAAATTCTAAAGGTTCAACAATAATTCATAGGGATTTCATAAACATTTAATCAAATCTTGAACAAGGGTTTAAAAATATGTGAATAAGAATGGAATTAAACCATGTGGAGTTCATGAATATTATCAAGTATGCAGGAAAACACATAACCGGAACATGAGAATTTAAATAAAAATCTTTAGGGTTAAATCCTAATACAGGAGTACACATTTATGGAATTGAAAAACTTGAGTTTGGGCACAAGCACGAAAGGGTTATCCTTCTTTAAGCTTCGCATACCTGAAAGTAGAAGATTCTTGATATTAGGAGCTTTAGAGCCTTGAGATTTGAAAAACCGTTTCTTGAGTTCTTGAATTTTGAGAGAGAAGAGGGGTGAGGGTTTTGAGATGACTCTCATTGTTTTGGGACATCTTTGGGGATTAGAAATGGATTGGCCAAGTTATATAAGGTCAAAGGACTAGTCTGCCTTTAATTTAATAAGAGAATGGCATATTTTGATACCTGGAGGGGTGCTCTGCACTCGAACTCTAACGTGGAGGCTTTTCAATAATTTTCCTTTCACCAGCTCCACCTTGCGCTATTAACACACACCTATAATAGTACCTCACTAAAATGCTCATAACTTTTCGTTCCGGACTCAGATTGATGAATGGTTGGTGTCGTTAGAAATAAGACCCAAAAGTATTTAATTTGGTAGGTATTTAGCTACAATAGTATTCATATTTTAGGATGGATGATAGTTGTATTTTACACTAGTGAGATCTTATATGAAAAATCAATCCGTATGAAAGCTTCCAACTTTACTTTGAGCATGAGATTCCTTATGACCTTAATTTATATCTAAAGCTCTTCACAATAAGGAATTGGTCATAACACTTATGAAAAATTAAAAATCATCAGATTCAATTCAATTTGCATTCAATAAATGTTTCAGATCTTGGCTAAAAAATTTGGGGTATTACACTAATATTAAACTTATTCCCTTTGTTTCAATAGTCCACAATTTGATCGAAAACTCTTGAGAACTTTAGTTGAAAAATAAAGAGTGAAAAACTAAAGAAAAGAAAAAGTAGATTTAAAGCCCCAAATTAATAGTTATTCGTATGTTGAAAAACTTTATGTGTTTTTGTTAGGGAGTAAAGTAAAAGATTTAAAGTGACTTGAAAAGATAATAAAAAACTCCCTACTAAAGATGTGAAAGCTAGCTTCAGTAGTGGGGAAAAAAGAGTGTTGTAGAATAGAAAAGAGTTGGAAAATAGGGTGGTTGAAGAATAAACTAGATGAAAGTGTGATGCATTAAAACACTTGGAAAAGATAGTCACTTTTATTGATCAAAATAAATTCTATCCGTCCCCTAACCTACATTACAATCCTTAAAGTCATAATTTATCTTGTGCCTTGATATTCTTATATTAGTGGAGTACTACACTAAGGTCATGCCTATGGTTCATCTTATATGGACTGTGAATTCCTTATGAGAGTGAGCATAATTATATTCTTACACCCCATTCTTGTGTTTAATTCCAAACTTGTGACTGAATTAGGTGACTCTCTTACTATGAGGGGCACACGTTTGATAAAAGATGAGTAACTTATTTTATTCCTTTATTTAATAAATACATGAGTTCTCTAATATTATAGATTCAATTCTTAAGTCAAGGAAGTCTTGAAGTAGTATTCATGTATTTTTAATTATAATGTAACATGCTTAGTATAGAACTTGCTATTTGTGTAGTTGCTGTAGTTCTAGCTTGAGTATCTTTGTTCAAGTAGTGATGCTCGAGTCTTACTTAATTGTGGTTAGTGTAAAGAGTTTTTCAAGGACAAATAAGTATTTAAGTGTGGGGTAGTGATCTTAGTCATATTCATACAACTAGTTGTCATTATCTACATATTTTTAACTTAGTTTTAAGGACTTTTAAGCACTGTTTCATGTGTTGATGTAAATAAATAGTGTTCTTTGTGTATTTTTGTGCCAACCCTTATGTTTATATGGTTTAAGGTGAACTTGAATGAGCTTTTATTGTTGTATTATCTAATGGTTGGTATGAGATATTAAAGGAGGATAATGGAGCTACTTTATGTGGCATTTATAGATGCACAGGAGCTGCACTGGATGATGAAAAAAGCAAACTTGATAGGTGATAAGGGACAAAACCGGACGAAATTGTTTGTTCTTGGAATACATGGTGCTCCTCACTTCCCAGTTCTTGATTTTAGCTGCGGGCTACACAACATCCTGTAGATGTGATATGATATGTACGAGGTTATTTCATAACCACCATACACACCTACTGAGCACTGATCATGAGGTAGGATCCATGGGGGGTTCGGAACCCATATAAAATCTCAATAACCAAATCTGGTCTCAATATCCACGTCTCTTCTTCAGCTCATGAACTACGACAAAGGGTTCTTTAAGGTGTCACATTTCTATCTAAAAGCTAGTATTTCAATGATGGCACTAATGTCTCATGAATGTATGTATGATATGAGGATGTAATGCTCACAACCATACCAAAATGAGAAGCTCAAATCCAACCAATGTAAACACACGTGAGCTAAAAATCCACTCAATAGGCTAACTATCTATGGTCCAATATAATCCATATACCATTAAAGTGAAATATGTGAGTAAGACATCAATAACATCACAAGAACCCCAACTTTGGCATTTTTAACACAAGAAAGACAATTCAACGGAATTACAAGGCCAATAATGTCAGATAAGGCCCCCACATAGGCCACACATAGCAATTATCATCTCAAATCACCAATAATATCCACAAAATCCTCCACACGGGCACACAACATTAATACCATCAATTTAATAATTATTACCTATATCCATAACATGATTTTATATAAGATATTAACTATCCAACCCAGTCTGAAGAAAGTTAAGTCATAACCTACCTTAAAGCGATGAAATCCAGTCCAAAAATCTTCAACCTAAAGCTCTCCCTTCCCAAAATACCTCAAAATTAACTAAAACATACAAATATAGAATCTATGCGTTAAAAGAAAGCCAACAATACCCATACTAGCCACTTTTGAGTTGGGGTTAAAACGAACCCCCAAAATGGGTTTTTATAAGAAGGGGTGAAACCGAAATTAGTTCAAAATATATTACCCAAGATTAGAGAAAGCTATAGAAGAAAACCAAGTTAAAATGGGTTAGAAATGAGGTTTGAATTAAAGACAAATAATTTTTAGGCCTTTCGGGCCAAAATTCTTAAATTTTACTTTTGAAATCAATTATATGCCAATTTTAGATGACTAGAATCGAAGTAAAATCAGTAAAATAGTGCTTGGTAGCTTACCCAAGATAGGAAATGGAAGAAATCATCCAAAAACTCAAACTCAAAGCTCAAATTCTAAAAAATGGAAGAAAAATGAGAATATTTTTTATATTACTAGGTCTGGCTGCTTAAGCGACCTAGTACAGCTTTAGCGGTACCAGTATGCCAGCCCAGTCCACTTTAGTGGTCGCTAGCTAGGGAGCCGGGTCGCTAAAGTGTTCAGCTGGACGCTTTAGCAGCCACCTCTAAAGAGACCCAAGAGCTGCTTTGAAGGTTGCACAAAATGTTGACCGACGTCACTATAAATCCTTTTTAACATTCATAAACCACAAACTCGCAAAAATCACAATGAAATGAATTGGGAACCATGCCAATCATACTCACACTCCAGAAACATCATCTAGCAACCACGGGGAAGGGTAAAAATGGTCAAATCACATAATCATGAATAATTCACAAAAATCAAGTCCTTACAACATCAACCATTAAGAATCTAGTCCGTCCTCGAACTAAGCGCCAGAGAAGTACCTGAACTAGTGAAAAACTTAGGATAACTGACATGAAACACTCCGGGTCCTTGTCTTAATGGACGTCCAAAGTCCGACTAGGACCAGAGAACACCCCCATTACCCAACCCAACCTTTAGCCGCTGCCCTAAATTGGCTGAATTACAACCATGGAACATACTAGTGTAACAACTCACACAAAGACCCTGGGAATAGATCACAACTATTACCAACCCAACTGAGTCCAACCATCCCATACCAATAGTCCAACCATACTAAACCACACCAAATAAGGCCATAACCAGAAAGAATACCAAAACATACTATGATAATCATTCCTAAAATGTAATACGATGGAATAGTGAGAAATCTCGTGATGTGGTGTCAGCCCACCAACCTATTCCAATGCCAAGGTAAACATCACTACCAATCCTTCCCATTCCAATCCCAGAAGTACCACAAATCTTCTATCCATTAGAGTAAATAAATTCAGTTGGGACATGCCCCCAACCATAGCTAAAACCAATATCCAAAATAAAGTCAAAATGTCTAACAATATCCATAACATGAAATGATGGCTTCCAAAAGGATGGAATCTCACCAATTCAGTCCAAATAATATCCCCGAGCCAATCACTATGTAGGAGGAGTCGAAGAATAGGTTCCTGTATAACGTGGGGATACAACTGCTAGTAGACAGGTGAGCGAGTGACCGCTAGCATGAATCTCCCGATAAGGATAAAATAATACTAGTTATAAAACCAAGTAAAACCATCCAATCAATACCACCATACATATGTAAGTGCCGGAAAAGGGGATCCGAGTTTAGCATGTATTTAAAACCTTTACCCAGGCTGTGTGGTTTAGCCGTCCTTCAAGTGATCTTTCATATACCATATTAAATCACTTAGGAGACTTCTATATCCCCCACAAGCATAACCATTTAGCTTTTAGTCTTTTCAAACCATTTAAACCATGTATGATTCCTTTACCAAATTTAAAACATTCAATTGTTCCATTAAAAGAAGTCAATGCAATGAACATATCTTTATAAGCATTTTATCAAACACATTGGGGAAATAATTTAACCAAAACCAATTCCAAAGACTATTAAACCATTACCATACAATCAAATTGTCAAAATCCACCGATAATGCATATAAAAGCATAATTAAAATTATAAGAAACCATAATCAAGCATTTAATATCAAAACCCCCAAATAATAGTTGAAAACCATAATCATGAAACATTGAAACCATGAAATTAATCATATAAACCATGGCTTTAGTTGAAATTACAATGAGGGAAGAGAATCATGACTTATATCGAAGAATTGATGGAAAGAAATCACCAAGACAAGCCCCAAAGCAATTCTCAAGATGAAACCCTAGCCTTCTTGCCCCAAAAGCTCTTGAGAGAATTATGGAGTGTTTTGGAACAATTTCTAAGTGTTAATGAATAAAATAATAGGGTAAATAACCTCCTAAATGTATTAGAAGTTGTGGGTCCTAATTAGGGTAATTAGGGAGATGCTCAGAATACCCCTACTTAAATTCTTTAAAAACCCATCACAGGGATACGACTGACACATATGAGTAATACCCTCCCAATATGATTAGTATCCACCACTCGTATCTAAGCCTCAACCCTTGGATCAAACACTATCCTATATACGAATCATCCAGCCAAGTTGTAACCACAACATACGATCCATATACATAACCCGTATCCCTGGTAAAATGAAATACCAGGAGGATCAAATACAGCCCACCATATTAGTCCCTTATACGACTCTTACCAAGATCTATGACTCATACCCCTAAGTCTTACATATTCTAGTTACCAAAACTATCCCACCAACTAACACTAGTCAGCATACGATAGGATCTCCCACACGTACCTCAGCATATGACTCATACCCTTGAGTTGTATTGGGTTCGGATGACAAAAATTCTAGGAATTTTTGTAAGGGTTAGAACCCAGGATGTTTTAGTCTCCCTTACTAGGAACATTCATCCTCGAATTACGAACAAGGTAGGGGTAACAACACACAAAGTCATTTCTATTATCAAATATCCTTTTAATAAAGTTTGAAAACAATGAGGAAAAGATGTCAATATTTCCTGAAACAAACATATAAAATAAAGATGTGTTAAAGACACATACCTTCCATACGAATACCAGGAGAAGACAACTAATGCAGATACTATATCCTTTTCTGCTCCCCAAATAGCTTCTTCCACCTTATGGTTCTACCATAGAACCTTAATCAAAGCCACATCCTTGGTCCACAACCGACGAACTTACCTATCTAATATCTCAATCGGGACCTCTTCATAAGACAGAGAATCCAAAGTTCCCAATCCTTCCAAAGGAACAACCAAAGAAGGATCACCAATGCACTTCCTCAACATAGAAACATGAAAGACCAGATAAACCAAAGTTAACCTAGATAGCAACTCCAACTTATAAGCAACATTGCCAACTTTCCACAAAATCTCATAAGGACCAACATATTGAGGATTGAGTTCCCCTTTTTTGCCAAACCATACCATTCCCTTCATGGGAGATACCTTGAGGAACACCCTATCCCTAACCTCAAATTCCAAGTCTCTACGCCTGACATCTATATATGACTTTTGGCGACTTTGGGTAGCTTTAAGCCTATCCCAAATTACCTTGACCTTCTCCATCACTTGATAAATCAAATCTGGGACTAATATGTCCACCTCTCCAAGCTCAAACCAACCAATAGGATATTAACACCTCTTACCATATAACGCCTTGAAAGGAGCTATACCAATACTTAAATGATACGTATTGTTGTAAGCAAACTCCACCAAAGGTAGATGCTCAACCCAATTGCTACCATAATCAATCACATAGGCCGAAAGCATATCCTTCAATGTTCGTATAGTTCTATCCGCTTTCTTATCTGACTGCAGATGAAAAATAGTACTCAGACTAACCTTACTCTGTAACCCTTTCTAGAATGACTAGCAGAAGTAAGATGTAAACTGCATACCATGATCAGAAATAATCAAAACAGGCACCCTATGTAGCTTCACAATCTCCTGAAGATACAACTTTGCATAATCCTCCATCGAAAAGGTAGTCCGCACAGGAAAAAAGTGACCAGACTTAGTCATTTATCCATGATGACCCAAATTGAAGCAAACTAATTTAGAGATCGAGAAAGATCGATGATGAAATCTATATTGATAACTTCCCACTTCTATTTGGGCAAATCAATTTCTTGATATAACCCTCCTGTCCTCATGAGCTCCACCTTAACCTATTTACACACCATACACTTGGCCACAAAATCTATAATATCTCTCTTTAAGCTATTCCACTAATAGATCTCCTTTAGATCATGATATATCTTAGTGTAGCCAGGATGAACAACATAGCATGATTCATACGCCCATCCAAAACCCTTTGCCGTAGTCAATCAACATCAGGAACACACAATCTCCCTTGGTACCATAAAGTACCATCATCACTGATCTCAAACACCACTATATTTTTCCATCTAATTTCACTCTTGATTTTCATTAAGACAGGACCCAACACTTGCTTCTCCTTAATCTCTGGACCTAGAAATGATCGAACCACCTCTTGTATCATCACACTATCATCCTTGGAGTCCAAAATATGAACTCCAAGAGTAGATAAGCAGTGAATATCCTTCACTAATTCCCATTTTCCTTCCTCTACATGAGCCAAACTTCCTATAGAAAACTTTCTAAAAATATCAACGACCACGTTAGCCTTACCTGGGTGTTAGTGAAAACTCATATCATAGTCCATGAGAAGATCAAGCCATTTCCTATGCCTGAAATTATGCTCTTTTAGAGTGAACATTTACTGAAGACTCTTATGATCAGAAAAGATATCCACGTGAACACCATACAAATAGTGCCACCATATTTTTCAAAGCAAACATACCACCAACAACTCCAAATCATGAGTAGGATAATTCCTCTCATGTACCTTCAACTACCTGGAAACATTGGCAATCACCTTGCCATGCTGCACCAACACACAACCAAGACCTACCCGAGATGCATCACACTAAACCATAAACCAATCATTACCGTCCGACAAAGTTAGGATTGGAGCTGAAGTTCACTTATTCTTTAACTTCTCAAAACTACTTTCACATACATCTGACCAAGAAAACTTAACCTTCTTCTGAGTCAGCTTAGTCAAAAGAGCAACTATTGAAGAAAAGCTTTCCACAAACCACCTATAATTCCCAGCTAAACCCAAAAAACTTTGAATATCGGATGGAGTTGTAGGCCTAGGCCACCTCTTTTCCACAATAACCTTTTGAGGATAAACCATTATCCCTTCACTAGAAATAATATGACCGCTGTAGTCACAACGTTTAACCAAAACTCATACTTAGAGAACTTGGCATACAACCGCTGTTCCTTTAAGGCCTGCAATACTGTATAGAGCTGATGAACATAGTCCATCTCTTTGAATAAACTAGAATATCATCAACAAACACAATGACAAAGAGATCCAAATACTGCTTTAACACCTTATTCATCAAGTCCATAAATGCTGCCACAAAATTAGTTAACCCAAGTGACATCATCAAGAACGCAAAATGCCCATACAAAGTACGAAAAACCATCTTAGGGATATCCACCTCCCTAATATAAGTTGATGGCATCCAGACCGAAGATCTATCTTATAGAAGAACTTTACACCTTGTAAATGGTCAAATAAGTCCTATATCCGAGGAAGAGGATACTTGTTCTTGACCGTTACCTTATTCACCTGCCTGTACTCAATGCACATCCAAAGGGAACCATCTTTCTTGTACACAAACAACGCCGGTGCACCCCAAGGAGCTATATTAGGATGAATAAATGCCTTGTACAGAAGATCCTTAAGTTTCTCCCTGAGTTACCTCAACTCAGCTAGAACCAAACTATATGGAGGAATAGAGATTGGATGAGAGTCCGAAAGCAAATCAATACCAAACTCTATTTCCTTATCCAGAGAAACACCAGGAAGGTCATCCAAAAAGACCTTTAGAAACTCATTAACCATAAAGAGCGAAGACAAGGAAAGACCTTACGAGTTAGAATTTTTAACCCGAACAAAGAAACAAAGACAAACCTTGGAGATTAATCTCTGAGTTCTAAGATACAAAATAAACCTCCCTTTATGAGATAAGAAAATACCTCCCATTTTGTTATTGGTTCACCAGGGAACCTAAAGAAAACCATATAGGTTCGAAAATCCAAAGATGCGTAATAAGAGTGTAAACAATCCATACCCAGAATGATATCAAAATCAACCATATCCAACTTAAATAGATCCACCACGATCTGTTTACTATCAACAGATACCACACCTCTTATAGACTCTCTTAGCAATAACCGAGTCACCTACTAGGCTAGAAATAAAAAAAATATCTGTAATAACTTTTGGATCAAATCCAAAAGATACAGTCACATAAGGAGTTACATAAGAGAGAGAGACTCCAGATTAAAAAAACAATATACGTCACAAGATAAAAGCTATAACATCCAGTAACGACATCAAGTGATGCCTCAAATTCCTGTCTGGAAGCCAAAGTATAAAACCTGTTTTGACCAACACTAGAACCATGAGCAGTAACAGAAGTAGATGCCACCTCACCAGGTGTAGGAGGAAAAGATGAAGCCATAGGAATCTTATTTGCCCCCTTAGCAACCTAATTTATTGAAAAATCCTTAAACCAATGGCTTTCCTGGCCACACTTGAAGCATTTTTCCCTTCTTTCTTCATAATAACCCCAATGGGGACAACTACAAAATCAATAAGGAGGACACAAAGAAACTGACAAACCTCCTCTCGCCAGAGATTGGACAGCCTGTGCTTAAGAATTATCACCATCTTGATGATGCCTATTTACCAGCTGGTAAGGAGCACCAGCAGAAAAGAAGACAGAACTCCCCTACTTCTAATTATGCCACTTGCCACCATCTTACTACCCTGAGACTAAGCACCTCTATAATTAGAAAACGTGTTTCTTGTTCCCTCCCAATCCCCAAACTCCGCCTACCTCTTTTTATTATCCTCAACCAACTGTATATGATAGTCAACCTTGAGATGTCCATATCTTTAATTAACAAGGAAGTCTTGCTCTCCAAAATTAAATCTCTATTCAACCTAGATGTGAACTTCCTCATTCCTGACCTCATATCAGCCACTAAATCAGGAGCATACCTTGATAGCTGATGGAACTTCACATCATATTCCTTTAGTGACATCCTTCCCTACCTGAGGTTCACAAACTCCTCCATCTTAGCTTCCCTTATTTCTTGAGAAAAGAACCAATCAAAGAAGGTATTTGAAAAGGCCTCTGATAACCCTTTTTCTTCTATATCACCTCTATCCTTATACCACTCCTCATACCACTGATAAGCAATATCCTTGAGCGGATAAGCTATAAGGTTAACCCCCTTTATATTAGTAGCCTACATCATCCGAAAGATCTTTTCTATCTCATCCAAGAAGCCCTGTGGATACTTCTTCACCTTCACTTTAGTAAAAGTAGGAGGACCTATCTTCATAAATTGACCAACCCTTGTGTCCTCAATGGACATAGCACCAACCGCACCCCGCTCAGCCTGAGAAGTAACCAGTTGGTCAATAACAAGAATAGACAAAAGAAATACTATATTTGTCACATTGCCTTGAGGGACCTGAAGAGAAATAGCCTAAATAGGAGGAACTCTAGCACTATCAGAAACAGGACCATGAGATCGTAGATGTACTCCAGACGTAGGACATACCTCTTCGGTATTATCCCCAGATAGGATGAAAGATTTTTTTTGTGTTTCAAATCTAGGAGGCATGATCTGAAATACGAGCAAACAAGGATTAGAGAAGATTCTAGGATTGAGAACTCAAGCTTGAAGATAGAATACCAAGAAAGAGAAATGTTCCTAAAGGTCTTGTAGCCTGTATCTTATGAGTGTGGTGCACTTCACACCCCTAAAAGAGACTCTACTTAACACGACTTTGTAGACTTCCCAGTTGATCATGAACCTAGGCTTTGATACAAACTTGACATGACCCACCTTGGGGACTTACATAACTGGCATCCTAAGTTCAACCAGGACCAGAGACCACCCCTGTTACCTAACCCAACCTATAGCCGCCTGCCCTGAATTGGCTGAGTTCTGTGCATGGAATAAACTAGTGTAACAGCTCACATAAAAACCCTAGGAATAGATCACAATGGTGACTAACCCAACTGAGTCTAATCATCCTATACCAATATTCCAACTATACTAAACCATACCAAACAAGGCCATAAACTAAGCAAAAACCAAAAAGAATGCCAAAACATAATATGATAATCAGTCCTAAAATGTAATATGATAGAATAGTGAGAAATCCTATGATATGGTATCAGTCCACCAGTCTATTCCAATGATAAGGTCAACACCAATACCGATCCGACCCATTTTGACCCCAGAAGTACCATAAAGCCTCTAACTAAAAGAGTAATCCCCCAACCATAGCCAAAACCAATATCTAAGATAATGTCAAAATGCCTAACAATATTCATAAAATGAAATAATGCCTTTTAAAAGTATGAAAGCTCACCACTTTAGTCTAAATGATGTTCCCAAGTCAATCACTATGTAGGAGAAGTCAAACGGTCAGTTCCTACATAGCGTAGGTATATAGCGACCAGTAGGCAAGTTTGAAAGTGATCGCTAGCATAAATCTTAGGATAAGGATAAAATAATTCCACTTATAAAACCAAGTAAAACCATCCAATGTATACAACCATACATATATAAGTGCCGAGAAAGGGGATCTAGGTTTAGCATGCATTTAAAACCTTTACCTGGGCTATATAGCTTAGCCATCCAAAACCACCCACTGGCTATGTGGGTTAGCTCCCCCTATTAAAAGAGCCCAGTGCGTATAGCCGCACGACCAGGGGAGTATCCTATGGGATGAATAGCACATCCACTAATAGTGTGACATCATGCACATGGTCCACTAAGACCAATCCTCGTATTGTTAAATATGAGTTTCCAAATTTTGTCCCTCCGGGACTGCCATCTTCTACAACTTTGCTACACATCCTGCCATTAATACCCGGTTAAAACCATTTCTAAATAACCAACCAATCCATTTAACATTTTATTAACCAAGGCCAATATTAGTGGTATCGTCATACTACCCCTTACTAGCAAGTAATATCTGTAACCAAACCATTTAGGTTAAGATGACTTTCAAGTGCCCTTCTATATACCATATTAAACTACTTGGGAGACTTTCATGTTCCCCACAAGCATAACCATTTAACCTTTAGTATTTTAAATCTATATAAACCATGTATGATTCCTTTTCTAAGGTTAAAACATACAATAGTTCCATTAAAAGAAGTCAATGTAATGAACTTATCTTTATAAGCATTTTATCAAACACATTGGGGGGGCATAGTATAAACAAAACTAATTCCAAAGACCATTAAAACATTACCATACAATAATTGTTCAAATCCACTATTAATGCTTATAAAAGCATAATTGAAGCCATAAGAAACCACAACCAAGCATTTAATATCAAAAGCCCCAAATAATAGTTAAAAACCATAATCATGAAATATCAAAACCATGAAATAAGTCATATAAATCATTTGTTTTGTTGAAATTACAATGAGGGAAGAGAATCATGCCTTATAATGAAAAATTGATGGAAAGAAATCACCAAGACAAGCCCCAAAGCAATCCTCAAGATAAAACCCTAGCCTTCTTGCCCCAAAATCTTTTGAGAGAATTATGGAGTATTTTAGAATAATTTTTAAGTGTTAATGAATAGAATAATAGGGTAAATAACCTTGTAAGTGTATTACTAGTCATGAGTCCTAATTAGGGTATGTAGGGAAATATCCAGAATACCCCTACTTAAATCCCTTAAAAACCCATCATAGGGATACGACTGATCCATATGAGTCATACCCTCCCAATACAATTGGTACCCACCACTCGTATCTAATTATCAACCCTTGGATCAAACACTATCAAATATAAGACTCATCCAACCAAGTATTCACCAGAATATACAATTCGTATCTATAACCCGTATCCCTGGTAGAAAAATACTAAAGGATTAAACACTGCCCACCATAAGAGTCCTTGATATGACTCGTACCAAGTTCTATAACTCATACCACTAAGTTATACCCATTCCAATGACCAAAACCATCCCACTAACTAAAACTTGTCAGCATACGACATGACCCTACCAATCGCACCCCAGCATACGGCTCATACCTATGAGTTGTGTTGGGTACGAAGAATGGAAATTCTAAGAATTTTTCTAAGGGTGAGAACCTTGTATATTTCAATAACTACTACACTTATCAGACTCGACCTCCTAAGTAGTTGATGAATGGTGAATTTACCACTCATTTTCACTCAACATTCATGCGTACTTCTATAATTTGAATGTATAAATGACATAATATTATGATTAAATGCACTAATATCAATATTTTTGTAGGCATAAAAGTTAAGAGAAGAAAAGATGTGGATGTGAGCTGAAAAGGATCAAAAAGAAGAAAAGTAGTACAACTGAAGACCTGAAGTAGAAACCAGCCCTAGTTACCGCGATCGTGGTCTGTGGGTTGCATCACAAATAATCAAGCCAGGTTAAAGCACCATAATTGCAGTGTCCTAACCGAGGTTACTGTAGCTGCGATCGCGGGCAAGCTTTAGTGATTGTGGCTACGTGGAAATGTGCCCAGGATCAGTTATATAATTTTATTCAGCCGAAACCATTTTCTTTTAAAGGAAAAAAAAACTGTTTCTTTTTTGTGTATTCTACTCTTTTGAAACATTTTGAATTTGAAGATTAAAAACCTAATTTGGGAAACAATTGTATTTTTATTTAGGGAGACTTTGAATCTAGTGTAATTGAAGAATGGATGCTTTGGATTATTACTATGGTATATTTCTCTCTCTTTTCTCCATGAGCAGCTAAACTTTCATTGTTTTGGAATTATGTTGAATAATGGAGCAATTATGTATGGGTTGTGATGTATTTGTGTATATACTAGTTTGTACATGATGGATTTTACTATTTCTTGGTTTAATTAGTTGGGATATTTTGGGGAAAACTCCAAACACCCAAAATGGATTTGGGGGTGAAAACTCCAAATTCTTGAAAGCTTACACCATCCTTGAAAAAAAGGTTTGGGTGAATTCTTGGAACCCATATTATCCTTAAAAGAATGATATGGGTGACAAAGCATTAGTGGACCATTTATGGATATAGTTTGCTAATTTTCACTATCTTAGACATAAGGGTTATTAGGAAGTTGACTATATCTTAGGCATCTTCCTAGAAATAAGGATGCCCAATTGAGGTAATAGGTGATTGTAATTGGCATACTTGTTAGGTACCCGAAAGGGTCTATGAGTGATATTCTTGAGGGTTTGTTGACAAACTAGCCTCAAGGACCTTTGATTTAGCCTACCATATCATTGATAACTATATGTACACTAAATCTTTATGCACCCATGTATAACTTGCCCTCAGGTAGACATAATCCCAAGATTTCTCTCATCTTGATTTTAAATCACAGTTATTGTTTTGAGTTGTTATTGACAAACATTTGTCAAAACCAAGGCTCACATTTATTTATGAATTTTGTTTTACTCACATTGTTGGTAACTTACTAGTATCATTTAACACCCATAGGACTATAAACTTAATTTCTCTCCTCACGAATTTGACCTCAACATAAGTTGAGCTATTGATTATGATCGTCCTCTATAAATATTGATGGCATAGGTGAGTGTTATCAAAATAGAGCCATTGTCGAGGAGTGAAATTTAGTTTTCACTTATACGGTGTTGAGTGTTACTTTGGGTACACTCATAGTGGTTTGTATTTATTTTGGTTATTGTTTTTGTTTTCATTTCGGTGATCTTCATTGTGTACATGGAATTATGAGTGACATTGCATTTTTCGATGTCCCTCTTGATGGTGAGGATTAACTCAATGACGTTTGTTGTTTAAGTGCCATTCGTATCGCACCTACTCATGGAAACAGTGTCTTTTATTTCGTAACCTTCATGTTGCATATGATACAAATGAAAGGAATTTTTGGAGAAAAAGCCTATGAGGATCCCAACTTTATCGAAGTATGTGCACCATTTGATATTGTACATATAACCCAAGAGTCGAACCGACTTTACATTTTCCCATTTTCTCTAATGGGAGAGACAGTCTTATGGCTTCACTCTCTTCCAACTGGATTAATACTTCATGGGATGAACTCACCATGGTCTTCCTTGACCAGTATTTCCCACCATTAAAAATTCTCCAATTACACGATGAGATCATAAACTTTAGGCAGAGTTGAATAGGGAACCCTTGTACAAGGTTTGGGAAATATTCAATGGATAAATCTTGCATTATCCCAACCATGAGGTCCCAGAGAAGATATTTCTCAAAATCTTCTACCGGGCTCATAATCCACTCAATAAAATCATGGTAGACAATGTGGCAGGGGGCTCTTTTTTGAAGTTGACTTATTATGTGGCTTCAAATTTGCTTGATGAAGTTACAAAGAAAAACTGGGGGTGGCATATTCGGAATGCCAAGGCACCAAAAGGATCTCCTACTACCTCCATTATTGACAAGGAACAAAGAAAGATATATAAGAAGAGAGTGGAGAATATGGAAAAAATAATGACTCAATCGGAGCTTTTGAGAAAACATGTAATGGGTGTACCCATAAAAATGGTGAATGCCGTGGCATCCAAGGCCTATGATGATGAAGAGGCCAAGAAGAATGATGAGGATATTCTGTATTTGGCCAATTATTTTGGGGGTTCCCGCCCCGCCTATCAAAGGCAAGGTGGGAACTGAGGTTAGAACAAAAGGGATAGAGATCATAATAGTGATTTAAGGGATAGAGACCATTACTATAATTGTTATGTGACTCCCCATGAATAGGCAAAGAGCAAAGAAGGTAGTTTTATCGACCCCGATAAATACAAAATTGAAGATGTCTTGGCAAGATATATAATAAAAGTCGAGGGAACAGACAAAATGGTTTATGAATTGAAAGGCAATTTTTTACAACTCAACCAGAGGTTGTATCCCACTTCACTTTTATCAAATAATTGGAAATTCAAATCGGGCAAATCTCCACTCAACTGAATGCTAGACCAAAGAGGGGGAGGGTCTTCCTAGTGACTCTATTGTGAACCAAAAAAATAAAGCTCAAGTATTAGAAATAGTCACTAGGAGTGGTAAGACTCTTGGTAATCATTTGAAGAAAGTTGAAGAAGCAGATGTACGTGAAAAAATGCCCATAGTTGAGCCAATAAGTGTGAAGAAAAAGGTTCAAGTTGAGTAAAAAGAAAGTTCCCCCACTTCTCGAAGCGAAGAAGATGAAAAAGAACTAGTGGAAATGGATGAAAAGATGGTTGAGAATGATAAACCACATGATAATGTATTTTCCACCATGAAAGTTCCCTCTCTATTTTTGCAAAGGCTTAAGTGGAAAGAGAAGAATGACAAGCTCAAGAAATTCAGAACAAAGCTAAGAAACCTCTTTATCAATATCCCACTACTTACGGCCATCCAAGATATTTTAGGGGTATGCTAAGCTTATGAAAAAATTAACGTCGAAGAAGAAGCTTATTGGAGGTGACACAATTGAAGTCACCCTTGGGTGTAGTGCTATCATGAGTAGCGAAATGGAAGAAAATAATGAGGACCCCAGGGCCTTTACCATTCCATGCACCATCGAAACACATAAATTTGAAAAAGCTTTATGTGACCTTCGTGTGAGTATTAATCTCATGCCTTTTTCAATATATAAGAGGCTTGGCTTGAGTAACCCCACTCAAATATCACTGAAGCTTTTGATGGCGGACCTATCCATAAAAAAACTGATTGGTGTTTTGTTCGACGTGTTGGTGAAAGTGGTTGAATTTATTCTTCTGGTGGATTTTGTGGTGTTATATTGTTAGATGGAAAAGAGGTGTGTATTATCATTGGTCAACATTTTCTTGCTACCAGAAGGGCTATTATAGATTTAGAGATTGGGAAAATGAGGTTTATAGTACTTGATAATGAAGTATCATTCTAGGAAGGTAAAATGGAGAAACAAACCATGGAGCTTAAGGTGGTGTCAGTGATAGGTATTAAGAATAAGGAAGTGAATAATAGGTCCCTTGAGGATACAACTTTAGAAAGATGAAAGACATCATGCCATGATGATAACTAAGGTGCTATGTGGGAGGCAATGATAAATGCCGCGAAAGTGGCTCCTATCCTTTATTTTTAATTTTGTAATGTAGATTTTAATTTTTGCCATTTGATTAATCCATGCATTTGTAGCACTATGGAGTATGTTGAATGAGTTTGACAAAGGAAAAGTGTGGAATCTTTGCATGGTAAACTGAACAGGGGAAAATTGGTCAAAATTGAGTAATAAACTGAACAGGGGAAAACAGAGGTGCAAAAATTTCCTTAGTTACCGTGATCACGAACAATGGACCACAATCGCGGTTAGAATAGTTTTAAAAAGTCCATTGGAATTCCATTCCTCCAACACTCCTTTGTCAAATTTCCTTATAAATTGCACCCATTCCTGGGCACATTTTAGGCATTCATAAGCATTAGAGCATCCCTCTTACATCATTTCCTCCAGTAAGTGTCTTGAATCAATACTTTAAATGTAGAAAATAGGCAATAGAATGCATGTAATAGGGAAGGCCTAAATCTATGATTTTCAATGTTAAATTTGTTTTGTAATGAACTTTTGTGGTGGTTAGATGCTAGAATATAGTGTGCACGCGCATGCGGAAGTCTTGAGTACCCAAATTATGCATGAAGTTGAGAAAAATGAAGGGTGCACACCAAGTGCTCGATCAAATGTCCAAATGAGTATTCAGTAGTGGTTTTTGTATTCTAAGGGCATAATCGAGTACGTAGTAATCTTATTCAATGATCTTGGTTAAATTTCTAGTTGTAGAATATGTTTTGGTTGAAAATTTGAGTTTTTGGACATTGGAAATATCTGCTTGAAATCGGTCTCAGGCATCGCGATCCCGGTAATTGGGACTGCAGTAGCGGCACCGTAGATCGCAGCTCTATAGTTCGTGATCGCAGTAACTAAGGATGATTTTCTACTTGTGCCAAAAAGTTTGCACTTTAATTTTTTGTCCAAACACCACTAAGTAACCATTCTATGAGCTTTAGTGAACAACATGGTTTAGGTTGTGCGTTTAAATCTTAATGATTAATGTTCTTTTGTTGTTCTTATGTTTTTTAGGATCATATAATGAAAGAATACAACCAAATATGGTTCATGGCCCCCAAGTACCTCACTCTTTACTATGGTGATCTACCGAGAATAAAGCTACTCTCGGAGAGAGGAATATACTTGGAGAAAGTTTTAGAAAAGCTTTTGACATTTTATGACAGGTTTGTGGCCATAAGGTGGTGGTGCTTCACCCCGGATACTTGCAAGACAAATGAGCAGTGGGTCTGTGAGTTCTACTTTAACCATAAGGTAGTATCTTTCTCATACCTATCCAACATGATTATCAAGATCCGAGAAAAATGGTAGACTTTGGGGCAGAGCAAATAATGATATATATAGGCTGTTGGGAAGCTCGGTGGAAGACGTGTTATATCTCAAAAGGGAAGTCTCTTGGGCGGCCACCAAAAGAAACATATCGATCAATGAATTCACTGTCGAGGCTCAAATTTGGCTAATTGTCATTTGTAGCTGGGTCTCCCATTGCACCCATATGACAATGATTCCTGATATGCGGTATAGGATGGTTGCTAGCATTTAAGATGGTATTTATTTTAATGTCGTTTGACCTGTGATATTAGAGATGAAGTTCTTCAAGAACCAAGGTGGTACACACCTCTCTTTCCCCTCTTACAGAGATGTAAAGGCGAGCAGGAGTTGAGGAGTACTCAGGAGATACTTGGGTGTGCCCTGACACCCCCATCTACTCTCTTAAAATTCAAGGGAAGGGCACATTAGGAAAGAGAAAAAAGAGGAAGATCGACTTGGATATGTCGACATGTGAGGACCAGATTCTTGTACACCATCCATAGCTGAGCCTTTTTAGGATCTTGGTGATGATATTAGGGCAATTAGTGAGTTGTGTCGAGATTTCCCCAAGGTCCAGGAGAGCCCTCCTCCACTCGCCATTTATATGTGGCCCGCTCTAATTATGAGAGGTACTTAGAGGACAAGAAGAAGAAGGGAGCCACCATTGCTAGGCTCAAGAGGGCCTACTCATTATTAGCAACATCTTACAGAGAGCTTTGGGACTCGTACGAGAGGATGGTAAAAAGGGAGATGAAGAGGGATAAATTTTTAACATGAAGTAGAAGGGGGTAAAGGGCCTTTAGAAGGTCCTAACACCCCAAGATAGACTTCCTTCCTTTTAAGTGGAGAGTGATGATAAGGCCCCAGTGGAGTGGTCTAGTCCTGAGTATGCTGTTGATGATACAGAGTTTGTAGGCAAGAGAAGCTCGTGATGCAATTTCAGGGATTACCCTTATCTCTTCTTATGCTTGATTGTTTGCGCAGTGGGGACATTACTATCTATTTAGTTCGGCTGCCTGTCACCACATTTATTATATTTGGGCCTTTATTATTTTGATATTTCTGAATAATTGGTGATGTTTTGATGATATTCTGGATGACTTTTATTTTTATTTTAGATTGTAATATTTAGGCACTCTAATGGTGCCCACATTTTCATGGATTAGTCATTTTTTGTTTTTAGATTGTCACTTCATCTTTATTTTGCTTGAGATGATATCCAATGAGAATTTCCCTATGATAGATTGAGTGACGATATTCTTAAGGAAAAAGTGTCGTGATTGGGTTTTGAGTCATGGATGCATGGAAAGTTTGAGTACCCATAGCATTGAGGTCATAAATACAAGGGAAATCTAAGTTCCTGTGGCATTTTGGATTTAGGATCGCATTTATACCTATGGGAAAGTTTGATTAGCGATATGGTTTGCCCATATGAAAGCCAAATGTTAGACAAAGACTTATCTTGGTACCATAAATAGTAAATTATGCATGGTACAAGTGCTAAGCAAACAACCCCCTTTGTCCAAAAATTTTCAGGAATCAAAGGCACAGACGTGAGCGACTTTGTATCTATACTTTTTCTCTTTTTGTGACTCCAAAATTTTGGCTTGTAAAAATTAGTAGATACTCCATTTTTGTTTCCAGCAGGAGGGGTAATTGAGCTTCCTTGGTGAATTTGCATGCCATTTTGCGATGAGCTTATTTGTCTAAATCTCATGCATACTTGTACCATCTAGAACTTGCTCCATTAGTCTCTTATGGCTAATTTTGATTATACTTGGTTGGTGAGGTGATCCTTGGCCCTCTTTGTGAACTTGGAAGTTCATTCTAGCCTAAAAATCCTACTCTTGCATAGATATTATCTCTAGTCACCCACTTTGAACCTTTGGACCTTTCTTTGGCAAGCACATTTCAAGCCGTGAGTCATTCAATATTTATTCCTCTTTTGAACCCTACACTTCTTGAACTTAAAAATACAATTTGAGGCTAAAATCCTAAGTTGGGGGGTGGTGAAGATTGGAAGAGGTAACTTTGGACCACAAAGTTGTAAGTGAGTGTCTAAGACGTTAATCATTGAGAACAAATAAACAAGAAAAATAAAGGATCCAACAAAAGAAAGAAAAACACGAAGTGTGCAAGAAAAAGAAATGAAAAGAAAATGGATGAATAGGAAATAAAATTAGGCACATGGGTAAAGAGTGAAACAAAAGGAGTGGCCATGTTCAAAAGTTGGATGGAATAGTGCGATGTAGATGTTCAAAGAGGGTATAGCCACTATTTTGTTCCTAAATGATATCCTACCCTATCCTAAACCTACGTTACAAGCTTAAAAAGCCCTTCGAAATCTCCAACAAAATGTATTCATTGTGGTGATGATTGAAAATAGGACCAATCCTATGACATGATACTTGTTAGCATCAAGATTCCTTGAAAGAGAGAAAGAGAGAGAGAGAGAGATTTTCACTTAAATTCCTTGTTGCATATTTGATTACTTGCTGTGTGGGATTTCCCTTCTTTTGAAGAAGCATGTAAACAAGTTGAGGTGGGTGATTTTTTCATCTCCTAAAAAATGAGGCCAAAGGAGCATAGCCAGCTCTAGGTCAAAGGTAAGTCACTTCTAGAGTATTAGTGATTGTTTTATGGTATCTCTTTGTAGACTTTTACACCCTTTGAAAATTGCATTCCATGTTGAGGGACATTGTGGGAATAGCTTTGTCCATGTTTGCAGAGCTACTTGTGGTAGTAACTAGACTTAAAGTCATTGTGATCACTGGGTCATATAATTTGAGCATAATATGCATTGTCTCATGGTAAAAGGTTGTGTTGCTTAAGGAAAATAAAGATTTAAGTTGGGGGTGTTGATGAGTGGTGAATTTACCTCTCATTTGCACTCAACAATAGTGCACACTACTATGATTTAAATGTATTAATAAGACAACATTGTGAATAAATGCACTAATTTCCACATTTTGTAGGCATAAAGGTTATTAGAAGAAAATATGTGGATGCGAGCTTTAAAAGATAAAAAAGGAGAAAAGAAGTTCATCTTGAAGACCTGAAGCAGAAACCATCCTTAGTTACCGCGATCACAGTCTGTGGGCCATGATTGCAACCAGTCAAGTAAGGTCACGGTACTGCGATTACAGTGTCCTAACCGCAGTTGCAGTAGCCGTGATCATGGGCAAACTTCACCAATCGCGGCTACGCGGGAATCTGCCCAGGGACAGTTTGGTAATTTCATTCAGCCGAACCAAATTTCTTTTAAAGGCAAAAACACTTTCCTTTTTGGGAATTCTACTATCTTGCAACATTTGTGAATTTGAAGATTAAAACCCTAATTTGGGCAACAATTGTATTTTGAATTCGGGTGACTGAATCTAGTGTAATTGAAGAATGGATGCTTTGAATAATCCCTTTGGTATATTTCTCTCTTTTCTCCATGAGTTGCTAAACTTTCATTGTCTTGGGATTATGTTGAATTAAAAAGCAATTAAATGTAGGTTGTGATATATTTGTGTATAGGCTAGTTTGTAGATGATGGGTTTCACTATTGCTTGGTTTAATTAGTTGGGATTTGTGTGTGAAAAACCCAAACACCCAAAATAGATTTGTGGGTGAAAACCTTAAATTCTTGAAAGCTCACGCCATCTTTGAAAAAGAGGATTGGGTGAGCTGTTGGAACCCATATAATCGTTAAAAGAGGGATATGGGTGACAAAGAAATAGTGGACGATTCATAGATGCAGTTTGATAATTTTCACTATCTTAGACATAAGGGTGATTAGGAAGTTGACTATATCTTGGTCATATTCCTAGAAACAGGGATGCCCAATAAAGGTAATAGGTGATTTTAATTGGCACATTTTTTAGGTACTCGAAAGGGTCAACAAGTGATATTCTTAAGGGTTTGTTGACAAACAAGCCTAGAGGACCTTAGACTTAGCCTACCACATCATTGATAACTAGAATGTACACTAAATTTTCATGCACCCATGCATAACTTGCCCTTATGTAGACATAATCCCAAGATTCCTTTCATATTGATTTAAAATCATGATTGTTGCTTTAGTTTGTTGGTTTAAGTTGTTATTGAAAAACATTTGACAAAACCAAACTCCCGCTTTTATTTATGAATTTTGTTTTATTTACATTGCTGGTAAATTTCTAGTAGCATTTAACACCCATAGGACTAGAAACCTAATTTTGCTCCTCGTGGATTCGACCTTAACATAAGGTGAGCTATTTACAACGACCGTCCTCTAGCAATTTCGATGATATAGGTGAGCGGTATCAGTAGCCTTATTTACAGGACGGTGTCTCCACTGGACCTTAACCATTGGAATATCTCTACAATGCAATTTTCTAACAACCTTGGCTAAAATGGAGACTAGCTTCTCAGCAAATAACAACCTCTCATCTACTGCCCCAAATCCCGATGAATGAAATGCTATTCATCCAGAATGTAACGCTGTAGCATGGAAACATGAAAAACTCGATGAACTGCTGATAAATATGGGGGAAAATCTAAGTCTTAAGCTACGTCTCCAATCGTCCTAAGAATCTCAAATGGTCTAATATACCTGGGGCAAAGATTGTTCCTCTTTCCAAACCTCATCACGCCCTTCATGGATGAAACATAAAGGAAGACTCAATCACTAACACTAAATATCATGATAGGAAGTCTATGATTTACGTAGCCCTTCTACCTACTCTGAGCCGCTCAAATTCTATCCTAAATAACCTAGACCAATCCAAAGACTCATGAAGAAAGTCTTTACCATGAGGTCTAATATCAAAAACCTTAAACCAACCAATTGGAGAGAGATAATGGCAACCATATAAGGCCTTGAAGGGTCCCATCTCAATACTAGAATGGTAGCTATTATTATACCCAAACTCTACCAAGTCTGAATGTTGCTCCCACTGACCTCCAAAGACCATAACATAAGAGGGAAGCATGTCCACTAATATCTGAATAGTCTGCTCCAACTTATCGTCGGTCTGGGGAGGTGAAAAGTTGTGCTAAGATCAACCCGGGTTCCTAAATCCTCCTGAAATATCTTCCAGAAATGAGAAATAAACACTAAAGACCTATTTGAAATAATAAACATTGGTATAACATAGGGACAAACTATCGCACGAGCATAGATACAAGATAACTTCCTAGCACTGAAGGCACATGAATAGCAATATGAGTAGACATGGTCGACCCAAGATGACCCAAACACTAATAGAACCATGAGAGGTACAAGGTAACCCAGTCATGAAGTCTATAGTAATCCATTCCCATTTCCACTAGGGAGTAGGTAACCTCTAAAGAAAACTACCATGCATCAAATGGTCAGCCTTGACCTACTGGTAACAAAGGCAATGCGATACAAAATGCTCTACAACCTTTCTTATATCGCCCCACCAGTAGTGCTATCTCAAATCACTATATATCTTAGTCACTTTGGATAAATGGAATGCTAAGAACAGCGAGCGTCCTCCAAAATCAATTTCACCCAATCACCTACTCCTGGTGTACAAACTTAGCCCCCAATCCTTAAAATGCCATTGGAGTTAAGTAAGGCTTTCTTAACCTCACCACAGAACAGCATATCTCGAATTACTCTGCTCAATCAAAGAAGAACTAGCCTTCACAAATGCCAAAACACAGACAAGTGTCAAAATATCAAGCCTAACCATCTAGTTAGCCAAATACTGAGCCTCAAAGACTGAAGGCCTTTCCAAGGTTAGAAGAACCAAGCTACACAAACTTGGTGACTTCTGGCTCATGATAGCCACAACCACCTTAGCCTTGACTGGATGATAGAGAATAATAAGGGCATAATCTTTAAGCAACTCAAGATAACGATGTTGCCTCTATAAGACCCCGTATTTCTACCTATGAAAAATCACTGAGTTTTAAGCTTAGTGCTCAGACACGACTTACTTTATGAGTTGTAAGGCATCCGTATAGGTCGTAAGACCCTAGTCATAGCCTGACCTGTAAGGTTTGTCTAGGTTACTACCCCAACCACAACTTGTACCTCACAAGTCGTGAAGATTCCATACGAACCATATAGTGTAAATCATAGCCTCACCAGTATGGAGGCCCATTGATTCTTTTCTGACTACGACTTATACCCTACGAGCTATAGGGTTACAATACAAGCCGTATGGTATAAGTCATAAGGTAAGCAGTGCAAATTCCCCATGTTTCTGTCTAGACAATGAATCATTATTACTGGCAACCACTTTTCAGCTTTTTATTAAGGGCACTTTGGACATTTTCCTCTTTCTCCACTTAAGATGCATGACCATAAAGCACCTTGGGGGACCTTATATCCATCCTTTATCAATCAAATACAACTCTTAAACAATATCAAATCCCTAAGTCAAGAAACCTAGGGTTTCAAAGTAACACAACCTAATCGGGGCCCTTGTCGTATTGGGCATCCCAAGTTCGATCGGGACCAGAGACCACCCCGTTAGCCAACCCAACATCCAGCCGCCTTCCCTGAATTAGATAAATTTCTGAGCATGAGCAAGATAGTGTAATAGCTCACATGAAGACCCTGGGATAAAGTCACAACCGCGACCGACCTAACCGAGTCTAACCATCCCATTCAAATAATCCAACCATACCAAACCATACTAAAACAAGGGCCATAAACCACACCATAACCAAAGATATTAAGCAACATAATATAATTAATCCAAAATAAAATATGACAGAATAGTGAGAAATTATGTCCAATGATGTTAGCCCACTGGTTTATTCCAATGCCAAGGCCGACACTAATATCGATCCCTCTAATTCTAACCCATAGATGAACCACAAAGCCTCTAAGCAAAATAGTAATAAAATCCGGCTGCGTCATGCCCCCAACCATAGCCAAAACCAATATTAAGAAATAAACTAAAATGTCTAAAAGTGTCCATAAGATGAAATGGAGCCTTTCAAAAGGATGGAAGCTCACCACTTTAGTGCAAGTGATATCCCCAAGTAAATTACTATATAGGAGGAGTAGAACAGCTGGTTCCAGCATAGCGTGATGTCCCCAAGTAAATCACTATGTAGGAGGAGTAGAACGGCTGGTTCCTGCATAGCGTGGGTATATAGCCGCCAGTAGCTAGGTTAGTGCGTGAATGCTAGCATGATCTCAGGATAAGGACAAAATAATGTAATTTATAATACTAAGTAAAACTATCCATATGCAAATGGCCACATATATATATATAACCATGTCGGGAAAAGGGATCGGATTTAGCATGTATTTAAAACCTTTAACTGGGCTGTGTAACTTTGTCGTCCTAAACCACCCACAGGCTATGTGGGTTCAGCTCTCCCTGCTGAAAGGACCCCAGTCTGTGTAGCCACATGACTAGGGAAGAAAACCTAGGATGACTAGTACATCCCCTAAAATATAGTGTGACATCATATCGACCATACTTCCAAGTACTATCCATAGCCAACCACATAAAGGTTTAAGGGGACTTTCAAATGCTCTTCCATTTACCATATTAAACCACTTAGGGGATTCCATGTGACTTACAAGCATAACCATTTTCCATTTATCATTCCAAGCAATTTAAACCATGCATAATTCTTTTACCAAGTTTTAAAACAGGCAAGAGTTCCATTACAAGTAGTCAATCCAATGAACATATCTTTATAAGAATTTTGTCAAACACATTGGGGGCATAATATGACGAAAACCAATTTCAATTAATAATAAACCATTTCCATGCAATCCAATTATACAAAACCACTATTAATGCATATAAAAGCATAATTAAAACCATGGAAAACCATAACCAATTATTTAATATCAAAATCCCCAATTCATATAGAAAACCAAAATCATACAATCAATGAAATCATGTAAACATTCATAAAACCATGCTTTTCGATAGAATTAACAATAAGGGAAAATAACATATCTTAAACCAAGATGATGAGTGAAAGAAATCACCAAGACAAGCCCCAAATCAATCTTCTAGTTGAAACTCTAGCTTCCCTTTCCCAAAAGATTTTGAGAAAATTATATAGTGTGTCGAAGAGTTTCTAAGTATTAATGAATGGAATATTAGTGTAAATAAACTCCCTAGTAGGTTAGAAGTCGCGGGACCTTATGAGGATAAGTGGGGAAATATCCAAAATACCCCCACTTAAGTTGCACAAAAATCTCATCACAGGGATACGACTGACCCACACGAGACGTACCCACCGATACTAGTGGTACCGTCTATTTATAATCTAGCCTCAACCTTTAGATCCAACACTGTCCAATATACGACTTATCTAACCAAGTCATATCCAATGCATATGATCCATACCCTCGATAGATTTAAACCCAAGAAAGATTTAGACACTGTCTACCATACGAGTCCAGGATACGACTCATTCCCTGGCTTATGGCTCATAGTGAGCTACTTATACTCAGATCCAACCTAAGTAAGCAAGTCCAAGATTAATTTAAGGAACCAAATGATCCATAGCCACCAATATGAGTCATACCTCTAAGTCATATCTATTCTAGTAACCAAAATCGATTCCACCAAACAACAGTGGTCAGCATATGAATGGACCATACCAATTGTACCATAATATATGACTCGTACCCTCGAGTCGTATTGGGTCCTAAGACCAGAATTCCAAGAAATTTTTGAATGTCCAGAAACTAAGGTGTTTCAGTCTCCCCCACTAGGAATATTCATCCCTGAATGACAGACAAAGTAGGGGTAACCATACATAGGAGTCATTCCTTTAACACAAATTCCAGGAGCAGAAAATAAATGCAGTTATTTGGACTTCATGTCCTCCTCTACTTTCTATGTAGATTCTTCCACCTTATGGTTCTGCCAAAGAACCATAATCAAATCCACATCCTTGGTCCTCAACCGATGAACTTGCCAATCCAAGATCTTAATTGGGACTTTGTCATAATACAAGAATCCAAGATACCCAATCCTTCCAAAGTAACAATCAAAGAAGGATCACCAATGCACTTTCTCAACATAGAAACATGAAAGACCAAATGAACTAAGCTCAAGCTAGAAGGAAACTCTAGCTCATATACAACATTACCAATTCTCCAGAAAGCCTCATAAAGACCAATATTTTGAGGACTGAGCTTTCCCTTCTTACCAAACTACACTACCCTCTTCATGGGAGATACCTTGAGAAAAACCTTATCCCTAACCTCAAACTCTAAGTCTCTATGGCTAATATCTACATAGGACTTTTGGCGACTTTGGGCAGCCATAAGCCTCTCCCGAATCATCATCACCTTCCCCATAGTCTGGTAAACCATGATGGGACCAAACATATCTGCCTCACCAAGCTCAAACCAACCAATATGAGACCTACTTCTCTTACCACATAATGACTCAAAAGGGGCCATACCAATTCTAGAATGATAGCTATTGTTGTACGCAAACTCGACCAAAGTTAGATGCTCAACCCAATTGCCACCATAATCAATCATACAATCCAAATCATATCTTCTAATATCTAAATAGCTCTCGTCAATTGTCCATCTGTATGTGGGAGGAAAGCAGTACTCAGATTAACCTTAGTTCCCAACCCTCTCTAAACAGATTGCCAGAAGTGTGATGTAAGCAACGTACCATGATAAAAAATAATTGAAACAAGCACCCCATGAAACTTCAAAATCTCCAAAGATACAACTTCACCTAATCTTCTATTGAGAAGGTAGTCTGTACTGGTAAAAAGTGCACAGACTTAGTCATCCTATCCACGATGACCCAAATCAAATCATATTGATTTTGAGATTGAGGAAGACGATAACAAAGTCCATATTGATCACTTCCCACTTCTATTTGAGCAAAATCAATTTCTTCATACAAATTTCCTGGCCTTATGTGCTCAACCTTAACTTGTTGACGCACCTTGCACTTGGCCATAAAATAAACCACATCTCTCTTCATGCCATTCCACCAATATTTATCCTTGAGATTGTGATACATTTTAGTCGAGCCGAGATGAACAATATAGAAAGACTCATGTGCCTCATCCAAAATCCTTTGTCGCGAACCATCGACATCAAGAACATAAAACCTCCGTTGGTATCATAAAGTACTGTCACCACTGATCTCAAACACCATTACCTTTTTCTCGTCAATACCACTAATGATTTTCATTAAAATGAGATCTAGCACTTGCTTCTCCTTAATCTACACAACAAGAGATGATCGAACAACGTCTTGCACCATTACATAACAATCCTTAGAGTCCAAGAGGCGAACTCCAAGATTAGCCAAACGGTGAATATCCTTCACCAATTCCCGCTTTCCTTCCTCTACATAAGACAAACTCTTCAAGGAAACCTACTACGAGCATAAGCAATCATTTTAGCCTTACTTGGGTGGTAATAAAAACTCATATCGTAGTCCTTGAGAAGTTTAAGCCATCTCTTCTACCTAAAATTAAGCTCCCTCTGAGTGAACACATACACTAGACTCTTATGATAAGAAAAGATATCCACTTAAACACCATACAAATAATTTTGCCATATTTTTAAAGCAAACACAACCGCCAAAAGCTCCAAATCATGAGTAGGATAGTTCTTCTCATGTACCTTTAACTGCCTAGAAGCTTAGGCAATCACCTTCCCATGCTGCATCAAAACACAACCAAGCCCTACCCGAGATGCATCACAATAAGCCACAAACGCATCATTGCCTTCCGACTAAGTCATAATTAGAGCCAAAGTTAACTTATCCTTCAGCTTCTCAAAACTCCCCTCACAAGTATAAGACCAAGATAACTTGACCTTCTTCTTTGTTAACTTAGACAAAGAAGTATCTATCATGAAAAACTTTCCACAAATTACCTATAATACCTGGCTAACCCCAAGAAACTTTGAATGTCGGATGGCGTCATGGGTCTAGGACACCGCTTCACCATAACAACCTTTTATGGGTCTATCATGATCCCCTTGCTAGAAATAATATGACCCAAGAAAGTTATAGCATTCAACTAAAACTCATATTTAGAGAACTTAGAATACAACTATTATTCCTTTAAAGTTTGCAATACCATAGGGAGGTGATTCGCATGATCTACCTTACTCTTTGAGTAAACTAGAATGCCATCAATAAACACAATAATGAAGAGTTCCAAATAATGATGAAAAACCTGTTCATCAGATCCATAAATGCCGCCAGAGCATTATTCAACCCAAATGACATCACTAAATTCTTAAAGTGCCCATATCGAGTATAAAAGCCATCTTAGGGATATCGACCTCCCTAATCTTCAGCTGATGGTACCTAGACCGAAGATGTATCTTAGAAAAGAACTTAGCACCTTGCAACTGGTCGAAGTTATCTTCTATCCTTAGAAGAGGATACTTGTTCTAGACTGTCACTTTGCTCAACTGCCTATAGTCAATGCACATCAGAAGGGAACCATCTTTCTTGCACAAAAACAACATTGGTACACCCTATGGAGATACACTAGGATGAATAAACCCCTTATTCTGAAGATCCTTAAGTTGTTCCTTGAGTTTCCTCGACTCAGTCGGAGCCACTCTATACAGAGAATAGAAATTGGAGGATTGTCTTTAATCAAGTCAATACCAAACTCTATTTCCTTATCTAGAGGAACACCATAAAGATCATCTAAAAAGACCTTAACAAACTCATCAACCCCTAAAACTAAGTGGAAAGAAGGACCTTTTTGAGTTAGAATCTTTAACCCATACTATATGGTAAAGACAATCTTTGAAGATTAACCTTCGAACTCTAAGATAAGAAATAAATCTTCCCTAGGAGATAAAGAACCACCCTCTCATTCTATAGTCAGTTCACCAAGGAACCTAAAGATTACCCTATAAGTTCAACAATCTAAGGTTGCGCAAAATAAGTGAAACTAATCCATACGCAGAATAACATCAAAATCTAGCATACCCACTTCAAACTGATCCACCAAGGTTTTCTTGACACCAACAGTTACCACACACCACCTATAGACTCTCTTAGCAATAGCGGAGTCACCTAGTAGGGTAGAAATAGAAAAAAGATCTGTTATAACTTTTGAATCAAAACCAAAAAATACAAATATATGAGGAGTAACATAGGAGAAAGTAGAACTTGGATCAAGCAAATAATATATGTCATGAGAAAAAAACTGTAATGTACTAGCAACGACATTAGGTGATGCCTTAGATTCATAATTGGATGCTAAAGCATACAATCTATGTCGACAAATACTAGAACCAAAAGTAGTAACAGAAGAAGATCCAACACTACCAGGAGTAGGAGAAGAAGATGAAGCAACAAGAATCTTATTTTCCCCTGTAGCAACCTAGTTAATTAGAAAATCCCTAAGCCGATGGCCTTCCTGGCCTCACTTGAAGTATTTGAACCTTTCTTCATCGCAATAACCTCGATGAGGATGACCACAGAACTAGCATTGAGGACATAAGGAAATTGATTAACCTATATTTACTTGAGATTGGACACTCTGTTCCCGGTCATTTTCACCACCTTGATGATGCCTATCGCTTGCCTGGTAAAGAGCACTAACCGAAGAGTAGGAACCAGAACTCCCCTAATTCTTTTTCTACCATTTGCCACCATCCTGACCACCCTGAGATTGAGCACCTCCTAGGTCAGAAAAGCTACTCCTCTTACTCTATCTATCCCCTAAATCTTCCTGCTTTCTATTTTCATCCTCCACTTACTGCATATGAACAGTTAGCCTAAAGATATCCATATCTTTTATCAGCAAGGCAATCTTGTTCTTCAAAATCAGATCTCAATTTAATTGAAAAGTGAATTTTAACATTCTTACTTGCATGTCAGTAACTAAACCAGGAGCATACCTTGACAATTGGTAAAACTTTAAGGCATATTCCGTAAAAGATATCTTCTCATACTTGAGATTCACAAACTCCTCAATCTTTGCTTTTGTCAACTCTTAGGTAAAAAATTAATATAATAAGGCCTTAAAAGAAGTATCCCACAAGGCTGATTCTTCTATATCACCCCTATCCCTATACCATTCTTCATATCACTGATATGCAATCTTTTTGAGCTGATAAGCTATAAAGCTTACCTCTTCAACATTAGTTTCCTATATCACCCAAAAAATATTTTCAATTTCATCCAAGAATCCCTATAGATCTTCCTCCACCTTTACTCCAGAAAAAGTAGGAGGACCCATTTTCATAAATTGGTAAACCCTTGTGGCCTTTGTAGATAAAAAACAAGTCACACCCCGCTCAACCTCGGCAGCGATGATCTAAGCAATAACATTAATAGATTAACAGAATTCCGCATTAGTCATCTCACCTTAAGGAGGACAAGCAGCCGGTAGAACTCCCAAACTATCAGGGATAGGACCATGATGTTGAAGATGAACCCCAAAAGTAGGATGAGCCTCTTCAGCATTACCCCTAGAGAGGATACGAGAATTTCCTTGTGTACCAGATCTATGAGTCATGATTTGAAAGAAGAACAAATAAGGATTTGAGAAGATTTTAGGACCGTGACTCTAAACTTAGAAATAGAATACCAGCACACCCTCTAAAGAGAATCTACTCAACATAGCTTTGTGGGCTCCCAATTGACCATAAACCTAGGTCGTGTTTTATTTTCAAATTAAATATATTATGTTTTGGAATATATTTGGTTATGGCCTAGTTTATGGCCCTTATTTTGGTATGGTTTGGTATTATTGGATTGTTGGTATAGGATGGTTGGAATCAATTGGGTCAGTTGTCTTTATGTGAGCTGTTACACTATTTTATAACATGCTTAGAGATTCAGCCAATGCAGGGCAGGCGACTGGAGGTTGGGTAGGGTAACGGGGGTGGTCTTCGATCTCGGTCAAACTTAGGATGCCTATTAAAATATGACTCAACCAGGGGCTTATCATAATAGGCATCCCATGTTTCACTAGGATAAGAGACCACCCCCGTTACCCTACCCAACCTCCAACCGCCTTCCTTAAATTTTTTGAATTTCCAAGCATATAGTATGATAGTGAAATAGCTTACTTGAAGACTCTAGCATAAAATCACAACCATGATTGACCTAACTGAGTCCAACCATCCTATTCCAACAATCTAACCATACCAAAACAAGGGCCATAAACCAGGCCATAACCAAAGATATTACAAAACATAATATAATTAATCCCAAAATGAAATATGATGGAACAGTGAGAAATTATATCCAATGATGTCAGCCCACCGACTTATTCCAATATAACGGTCGACACCAATATCGATACCGCCTATTCCAATCCATAGAAGTACTACGAATCCTCTAACCAAAAGAGTAATAAAATCCATTTAGCACATATCCCCAACCATAGCCAAAACCAATATCCATAAATAATCTAAAATGTCTAAAAGTCTCCATAACATGAAATAGAGCCTTTCAAAAAAATGGAAGAACACCACTTCAGTCCAAGTACTTTCCCCAAGTTAATCACTATGTAGGAGAATTAAAACATCCGATTCTATCATAGTGTGGCTACACAGTCACCAGTAGATGGGTTAGCAGTTGAACGCTAAGATGATCTCAAGATAAGAATAAAATAATGCCATTTATAAAACCAAGTAAAACCATCCACATGCACAGACCATACATATATATATATATATAACCATATTAGGAAAAGAGACTGGGTATAGCATCCATTTAAAACCTTTACTTAGGACGTGTAGCCTTACCGTCCTAAACCACCAATTGGCTATATGGGCTTAGCTCCCCCTACTAAAAAGGCCTAGTGCGTATAGCAACATGACCAGGGAAGAAAACCTAGGATGACTAGTACATCTCCCAAAATATATATTAACATCATGCACATGATCACCAAGACCAACCTCACATTAGCAATTATGAGTTTCTAATTTTGGTCCCCAAGGACCTCCACCTTTTATGACTTTACTACACATCCCGCCATTATTGACCAATTAAGACTATTACTAAGAAACCAACCAATCCATTTACCATTTATTAACCAAGGCCATTTAGTAGTGTTGTATCAACATACCGACCATACTTGTAAGTACTATTCATAGCCAACCACATAGATGTTTAAATGGACTTTAAATTGCCCTTCCATTTACCATATTAAACCACTTGGGGGATTCCATGTTTCACACAAGCATAACCATTATCCATTTAAGATTTCAAGCCATTTAAACCATGCATAATTCCTTTACCAAGCTTTAAAATAAGAAAGAGTTCCATCACAAGTAGTCAATAAAATGAACATATCTTTATAAGCATTTTGTGAAACACATTAGGGGAATAAAGAAACACCTAAACTTAGAACCATTGAAAAGTTTTATCTTTTGGTATCACTGAGGTTGGTATGACTAGGGGCTTGAGTCATACCCCTTGGATACGAGTTAGATCAATCTTATCCTCCCATTTCATATCCTAGGTAGTGTGGTGAGGGTTAATTATTATCCTAGTTATGAGTGACCCTTCTCTCAGTCGTACCTAAGGGTATGAGTCATACCTAGGTGAGTTATATGGAGTAAGGTCTTAGCTTGGAATGGACTATTCTTGTTACGAGTGGATCATATGAGTTAAGGGTGGGTAGTGCACTTTAGATACAACTTATAGGTATATTGTCATATCCTTAACAGTGTTTGTGACCTAAGAGAAGTCTAGGGTAAGAGTTAGGGTACTATTCGTACCCTAGGGTACGACTATTTAAGTGAGTCATATGGTGAGTCGTACCCCTGGAGGGGTTTAATTTTTAGTTTTTAACAAAGGGATTTGTGGTTATTTCCCATGTATAAAAACCTAATCCCTATCATTTTATAAGTGTGTGTATCCTACTAAACATTTATTTTGATGTATCAAACACCCTAGGTACTTTCTCAAGCTGATCTTTGAAGAATTAGAGGCTAGGGTTTCAAGGGAGGTCTTCAAGAGGCAAAGAGGAGTCAATATTCTTGGTGATTCAAGTTGTCTAAGGCATGCAACTTTTCCCCTTGATAAATAACTCTAAACCCATGTATTTTACACTTGTATTAGTAAGTGTACATGGTTCTTTTGAAATTAAAAGAAAAGGGTTGTGTTGCCTAATGATAAATAATAATGATTCTTGCTTAGACTTATATTTATACATGTTATTGAGTGTATCTTGAATACATGAATTCTTGTTGTATGTGGGCTATCATGTGTGCTTACCCTAGTCTTGATAATTTCTACCCTAAAATTAGCCTTGGTAAAGGCATGTACAAAAGGTATTTGTGAAAATATCTAAGTGAGATATCTAGTTACATAATGATGATGCTTTGAACTAGGGCAATGGCCAAATACGTATGAATGCATAATAAATAATACTATGAAGGTAAAATGAGCCATGTATTTTATAATATATGACCTTGATGGTTTGATGAATAAGAAGGGGGTTAAAGTCCCTAACATGAAAATGAACATAAATTATGTGTTGAATTAAATTATGGAATAGAATCACTAATAAAATGTAAATATCTCATAAGGGTCTTGAAGACCATAGTTTGAATGGTATGATAAGTTGAATTAAGGTATTGGACTATTAAAATAGTTAAGCAATGAAGGCTTATATGAGGACTATGCGACCATGTATGGTGTTGAATTGGCTAAATCAGTTAAAGTCCTTATGTGTGGAATTAAATATATGTGGATGCATAGAAAAAGGGTTAGAGTCCCAATGTCGACTAATGGTAGACGTGATGGCTTGAAGTTAAAGTCTCTTGCCTAATGAAATTGCTTATGGTTAAAGCCTTGTGCATAATGAGATCTCATGAGGTCGAAGTGCCTCGTCAAATAAATTGGCTTGGGGTTAGAGTCCTCTATCTAATATGGAATAAGGTTAAAGTCCCTTGCATAATGTGTGAGCATGTGGTAAGAGTCCCTTGCTAGAATGGATGTGTGTGAGTGATTAGAGTCACTCACTTATATGACTGTGTGTAAGTGGTTAGAGTCCCTTACTTAAATGGATGTGTATGAGGTTAGAGTCCTGTACATGATGATATATGAAAATGGTTAAAGTTCTTTTCCTAATGAGAAATTCTTGAATCTATAAGTGCAAAAAGTTGTAGTGCTGCATTGCATGTATGTTGAATGAGTGCTTCCAAAGTGTTGATAAGACTTGCCCCTTGATTAGAAATTGCTATGTCTATATGTATGGATAAGGTTATAAATATGATTGAATATGATATATATTGATTGTTGTTAAATGCTGATGCTATTTTATCCTTATCCTTGAGTTGCACATAGCATTCCAACTGCTAACTATCTCTAGATGCTATGTCCCCATGTAATATAGGGGCTGGAGCACTTTCTTCTCTTTCTTGTAGTGATTAGATGATCAAAGAGGTTTGAGCATTGTCTTTGGAGTGGTGAGGTTCCTTTCATTGGAAGACATTTATCCTTGGTCTCCTATCTTTATACCTAGTCATTTGACTTGTTTTGGCTATTGTTGGGGGCTTGTTCGGATATATACATTTCTAAATTTTGGTTTGTATAGAGGTATTATGGTTGACTGTGGACTGGGGTGTATTTGCTAGTGTGTTGAAATTTATGAAATGTCTAGTCATTGTTTAGGTTATGACTTTTAGTATTGTTTTCACTATCTTATTTTGCGATTGGGATTCACCCAACCCTTGAGTTCGGGCAACCTCTAGTTTATGTGGGCTTGAGGTTCCCATATGACATGGCTCGGTTTTGGGTCATATTAAGTTGGTGTCTGAGCCTAGGTTCATGGTCAGTTGGATATCCACAATACCGCATCGAGTAGAGACTCTTTTATGGATGTGAAGCACACTACACTTAAAAAAGAGGAGCTATGAGATATTTTAGGAATTGTTTCCCTTTCTTGTGTTTCAATCTCAAGCTATAGAGTCTAAGGTCTTGGATTCCTCTGATTTTTTTTGCTATTTTTAAGATAATTCCTCCAAGGAGATCTGACACTCAGCCAAACCCTTCTGAGGGCCTTATGGACAAAGCTCATCCAACTTCTAGAGTTTAGACTGGGCTAGGCTTGCGATATCTAACTATCTTTATGGGGTTCCACCTATCCCCACAAACCCCAACTATAAGAGTGAACTTCCTATTCCATCACCTTAAAGGGATGCTACTAATTCTAAGTATCATCACTCTATTAACCTCTTGACTCAATTAGTAGCTTCTCAAGTTGAGAGTGGTTCTCTATTTACCATTCCTTTTGAGGCAATGAAAATTGGCCAATTTATAAGGTTGAGGCATCCTATGTTCTCTGGTACGAAGGTTAAAGAAGATCCTTAAGGTTTCATTGATGAAATATAAAAGATTTTCCAAACCATGCATGCTTTGGAGATTGAGGCCATTGAGTTTTCTTTCTATCGATTGAAAGATATGGAGTACCAATAGTATGAGTGGCGGGAGTTGTCTAGAGGTGTTGATTCTAGACCCGTTATGTGGGAGGACTTCTCTGAGGATTTCTTAGACCGCTTCTTTCCTTAAGATTTAAGGGAGGCAAAGGTAGAAGAGTTAGTGAACTTGAAGCATGGGAGGATGTCCATTCAAGAGTATGCCTTGAAATTCCATCTGTTGTCAAGGTGTGCTTTCGAGATGGTTTCTTACATAAGAGCTAGAATGCGTAAGTTTTTCTCAAGATTATCCCATGAGTTAGTCCTGGATAGAAAAACAACCTTGTTGATTATGAACATGGATATTTCTAGGCTGATTGTGCATTTGCAGTAAGTGAAAGAAGAGAAAAAGATGTAATATAATCTTAATGAGAGGCAAGGAAAGCAATTTAGGCCTTTTGAGCATAGTAATGGTGATGGTGGCAAGTGGCCACACAAAAAGTGGGGGAGTTCGAGTTCTTTCTCCTCGGATATAGTTCACACTCCTTACTTAAGGTTTTTGAGTGACCATCGAAATTAATTTAGTGATGAGTCCTAGGCATAAGGTTCCCAATTCCAGGCTAGCAGTGCCCAGTTAGCTCCATCTCGCCCTCCTTGCAGACTTTGTGGTCAACATTATCGTGGTCAGTGTGAGAGGGGAGAAATAGATGTTTCCATTGTTGTTAGGTTGGGCTCATGTAATGTGAGTGCCCCTTCTTAGTAGATTCTTTAGCTTATAGGGCCCCTATTTCAAATCCATCTACTCCCATATCAAAGTGTGCTATGTTTTCCTTTGCTTCCATTTATGGCATCGGCGCTAGCCGAAATCGCTTGTATACACTTGCTTCTCACCAGGATTCTGAGGTATCTCCCTATGTTGTCACGGGTATGTTGAGACTTTTCTCTCGTGATGTGTATTGGTTTCTTGATCCAGGTTCTACTCTCTCTTATGTGACCCTATATGTGGCTGTGTATCTTGATTGTGGTCCAGAGAGTCTGTCAGTTACTTTTTTTATTTCTACCCTGGTCAGATACCCTGTGGTTATTAGAAGGGTCTATAAGGGGTGTGTGATATTGGTTGGTGGTAGGATACTCTTGTAGACTTTATCTAGTTGGACATGGTTAATTTTGATGTTATTCTGCAAATGGATTGGTTGCACTCTTGCTATGCTTCTTTAGATTGTCGAACCTATAGGGTCATATTTAAATTCCCTAATGAGCCAGTCTTTGTTTGGGAAGGTGTTTCTGTAGTGCCTAAGGGAAGGTTCATTTCTTATTAAAGGCCCAAAAGTTGATTTCAAAGGGGTGTTTGTATCATTTGGTCCGAGTTAAGAATTCTAACTCTGTAGAGCCTTATCTAGAATTTGTTCCCATGGTTAATGAGTTTCCCGAAGTATTTTTCATCTTCTCAGTGTTCCACCTGATAAGGAAATTGATTTTTTGGATTGATCTTGTTGTGGAAACTCATCCGATTTCTATCCATCTTTATAGAATGGCTCTGGCAGAGCTAAAAAATCTTAAGGAATAGTTGAAAAACCTCTTATATAAAGGTTTTATCTACCCTAGTGTGTCTCTGTGGGTGCTTCCATGTTATTTGTATGCAAGAAGTATGGTTCCCTTCGTATGTGCATTCATTATCATCAATTTAACAAAGTAAACATAAAGTATAAATATCCTCTTCCTAGGATCGATGATTTGTTTGATCAACTTCAGGGTGCAAAGTGTTTCCCTATGATTGATCTTAGATCGGGTTATCATCAGCTTAAGATTAGGGATTCGGATATTCCTAAGACTGCCTTTAGAACCCGATATAGTCACTAAGAGTTTCTTGTTATGTCTTTTGGGTTAACCAATGCCACGACGACATTCATGGACTTTTTGAATAGGGTCTTCCATCTGATCTTGGACATGTTTGTCATTGTCTTAATTGATAACATCTTAGTGAATTCTCAGAGTGAGGTGGATCATGTAGATCACCTCTGTGCCGTTTTACAAACTTTTAAGAATCATCATTTGTACGCCATGTTCTCCAAGTGTGAGTTTTGGTTAAAAGACATAGCTTTTCTTGGTCATGTTATCTCTAGTGAAGGGATCATGGTATATCCCTAAAAGGTCACGACGATTAAAAAGTGGCCTAGACCTATGAATCCAACCAATATTTAGAGATTCTTGGGTATATTTGGTTACTATAGAAGTTTTGTGGAGAGTTTCTCAACTATAGCTGCCCCATTGATAAAATTAACCGAAAAGAAGGTCAAATTCTTGTGGTCCGATGTGTGTGAGGGTACTTTTGAGAAGTTGAAATATCAGTTGACTTTGGATCTGATTTTTACCTTATTCGAGGGTAGTGATGGTTTCGACGTATATTGTGATGCTTTTTGTGTCATTCTGGATTGTGTGTTGATGCAACATGGTAGGGTGATGGCCTATTCTTTAAGGCAATTGAAAGTTCATAAAAAGAACTACCTACTCATGACCTAGAGTTGTTAGACGTGGTTTTTCCAATTAAGATTTGGCGGCATTACCTTTATAGGGTTCATGTCGATATCTTTTTTGATCATTAGAGGCTCCAATTCTGTTTACTCAAAAGATGTTAAATCCCCATCAAAGATGGTGGCTCGAGTTTTTGAAAGACTATGATATGAGTCTTTATACAATCTCGGAAGGGCGAATGAGGTCACCGATGCTCGTAGTAGATTGTCAATGAAGAGTTTAGCCCATGTAGATGAGGATAAGTGAGAATTAGTGAAAAACATTCACCATTTGGCTAGTCTTGGAGTTCCACTTGCAGACTCTGAGGATGATGGTGTATTTGTGCTTCTGGTATCTCAGTATTCTCTTATTGTTGAGATAAAGGAAAATCAAGTATTGGACCCCAACTTGACGAAAATCAAGAGTAAAGAGGGTCAATACAAAGTTGCGGAGTTTGTGATTGGTGGTGATGGTATCATAAGATACCAAGGTAGGCCATGTGTTCCCGACATTGATGGATTGAAGGAAAGGGTCATGGTCGAGGATCATGGATCCTGTTATGCCATTCAACCCGGTTCTACCAAGATATATCATGATCTTTAAGAGTTCTATTGGTTGGGCAATACTATGCGTGATGGGGCTAGTTATATGGCCAAGTGTATGTTATGTCAACAATTGAAAGTTGAGCACATGATGCCCGGGGCCTTGTATCAAGAGATCCTATTACCTGAGTGGAAGTGGGAGGTAATTAATATGGATTTCATTATTGGTCTTCCGAAATCTCTAAATTAGTGTAATTCTACTTGGGTCATTGTTGATAGAATGACCAAGTCTGCTCACTTCTTGCCATGAGGAATAATTACTCAATGGAAGATTATGCTAAGTTGTATCTTCCAGAGATCGTGAAGTTTCAAGGTTTTATATTTTTAATTATCTTGGATTGTGGTCCTCCATTTTCATCCCATTTTCGGAAGTCATTCCAAAAGGGTTTGGGTATTAGAGTGTGCCTTAGTACCGCTTTCCTCCCGCAAATGGATGGGCAAGCGGAGAGAACCATCCAAACATTAGAATATATGTTGCGGGCTTGTGAGATTGATTATGGTGGTAGCTGGAATGACTACTTTCCTTTGATTGGATTAGCCTATAATAATAGTTACTAGTCTAGTATTGGCATGGCGCCTTTTGAGGAATTGTAGGGTAGGGGACGTCGATTTCCTATTGGGTGGTACAAAGTTAGCAAGGGTAAATTGCATGGCCCCGATTTAGTCCATCAAGACTTAGAGAAGGTGAAAGTGACTCACGGTAGATTGAAAGCCGCTCAAAGTTGCCAAAAGTCCATGCGGATGTGAGGCATAGGGACTTAGAGTTTAGTGTTGGCAATTGGGAATTCTTGAAAGCATCTCCCCTGAAGGGAGTGATGCGGTTTAGTAAAAAGGGGAAGCTTTGTCCCTGCTATGTTGTCCCCTACTTGATTGTGAAGAGGGTTGGCAATGTTTCCTATGTGTTGGAGTTTCCTTTTAGTATGAACTCCATTCACCCAGTTTTCCATGTCTCTATGTTGCAGAAATTTGTGGGTGATCCTTCGTTGGTTGTTCCCTTAAGGGTTGCTAAGATTTCAGGCTCTTTGTCCTATGAAGAGATCCAGTGAGGATCTTGGATCGGCATTTTTACTGGTTGCGAATGAAAGAAGTAGCTTTGGTAATGGTTCTAGAGAGGAACCAAAAGTCCGAGGATGCTATGTGGGTAAAACACCCGAGAATGTGGCCTTGCAAAATTTTCGGTTGATTGGTAGTAATCATGATATGTGTGTTGTGTTTCGTCCTGATATTGTGTTTTTTCTAACTTGTGTAATATTTCCTTGGTTTATGTTGAGGTGTTAACTTGTATCTATACTTACCTACCAAAGTGGAAGAGAATCGAAACACCTAGACCTTGGACCATTTGGAAGACAACAACCTTTTTGTGTCTATAAAGTGGATATGGTTTGGGGTGCTTTAGTCGTACCCTAGGTCATGAATCATACCCATCATTCCCTTCCCTTTCGTATCATAGATAGTATGTTAGGGTAATATACTGTCCTCTATACGACATGGCCATCCCTTGGTTGTAATCATGCTTACGAGTCGTATACTACTCAACCGCATGGATTGAAAACCCAACCTAGAGTGGACTATTTTGGTCAAGGATAGAGCTTACGAGTTAGTAGTTGAGTCGTACCTTTTTTTTAAAAATTAAAGGTTCCCTTTCTTACCTACAACATTGTGGATGATCTATAAGAAGCCTAGGGTATGAGTTAGGGTACCATCATACCCTAGGTCACGATTGCCAAGTGATCCGTATGGGGGAGTCATACCTCTGCACGTGTGGATATTCCAACTTTTTACCATGGACATTTTCATTATTTCTTATGCCTAATACACTAAACCCTCTCACTATATAAGGCATATCAGCCTTCTAAGTCTTCATTTTACAAGACTTGAACATCCTAAACACTCTAAAGGCTCTTGGAAGCAAGATTTGGGGCTAGGGTTTGAAGGTGTTCATCTAGTGTCAAGAAAGAGGTTAAGTTTATTGGTGATTCAAGTTTTTTTAAGGCATGTATCTCTTTGTATCTTTAAATAACTCTAAACTCATGTATTTAACACTTGATTAGCAAGTGTAAAAGGTGGTTTTGAATCAAATGAAAAGAGTTGCACTACCTAACAATGAATAATGTTGATTCTTGTTTATCTTGTGTTGATACATGTTATTGATGGTAGATTGCATATGTGGATACTCATTGTATGTTATTTATGAAAGTGCCCAATCACATACGCAAGTTTATGTGGTCTACCAAGTAATATAGTGTCCTTCAAGAAAGCCGAATATTGATCCCACAGGTACTTATTCTAACAATTATTTGATTTCAGTTCAAAATTTAGATTTAATTGATGTGATAAGAACCGAAAGAGAGTTTTGAATTTATACACTAATTGTGAAGTAGATAGTGTGTAAAATAAAGACTTGAGACAAACAATAGGAGAAAGCCAAGGGTTAAAGTAGTTTGAAGAATCATACTATGTTATTGAGCTTCATTCGTTAACTCGCTTATCTTAGTTGTTGATTCATAGTGTTATTCGCATGATCATGGTCTCCTGACCTCTAACCGTTTACCTAATATGGACTTTACAACTACATAATTAAGGGGGGATGTAATAATCCAATTAAGTTCTTTAAGCTATCATCCTTCATATGAATCAAGTAAGGCTTCTAGGTACATTCCTTTCCTAGACGCTAATTCAAATTCCTTAATTCATAAAAGAATAAGAACCCTACTTTGTTCATGCCCACGTTCTATCTCCCTATTGCCTCTCCCGAGATCACAAGGTTGACAATATATGTATTCTAAGGGTGATCAGTCCTCAAAATAGTTAAAACAAGAATAAACAAGAAACCAAATATGATAAGCGAATTAAATGAAATCAATTCAAAATAATAGTCTTTATGTTCTTGTCTTTAACCCTGGAAAGGGAGATCTTAGACACTAATAGTCATAATTATCATCCAATTAATTGTATGAATGATAAAAAACATAAATAAGCTAAATTAAAGTATAAAAAAAGCTAAAAATAAAGTTACAGCAGCCTCTACAAATGTCCAAGACATCCAAAGATAATTAATAGCGTGTACAAGGTTGTATTTATAGGTGAAGTAGAAAGCCTAAGCCGTGTAGGACAAAGACTTTACAAACTGGCTGTGTGTGGAATATATGGTGTGGTGTGTTACTTATTTCATAGAGAATTCAATGCATAACATTGCGTATTTCATGGAAAATGTACTATATGTCTTTGGTTATCACGTTGGTAGAGCAATGCGTCGCATCCATTTCGCGTTGGGTCACCGGAAGTTGCATCCAAATTCCCTTCTAAGTGTTCGAGTTTCCTCTTCCATCCCTTATATTGTGGAGTTGTTTCCCTTTGATTTCCTGCTTGTATTTCATCAATATATTATGATAATCATCTCACCAAGAATCCTACATGATCAACCACCAAATATTAGAGCTCATAGCAACTCAATGTTCACAACGATGGACTAAAAACACGAGCTAAGACTAGGTTAGTTCACATTGATCTTCACTATTTGTTCTGACTCTTGACTTAATCCATTTGAACTTTGCACATTACAAACAAGTTGTTCCACATATAAATACACAATATCAACATTGGGAACTCAATAAACACAATATAATCCAACGCAATAGACTAGACAAACACCTAGCTAAAATTGGTAACACTAGTTTTCTCGATTGAACAATACATAAATCAATTATGTACAAATTTGTTTGAAAACACTTTTAACGATTGTAATCACTTCCTTGAACACTTATATGATTGTTTATATCATCATCACTCATAAAGAACATGAATTATCCTCAAAACAAGGCTAAATAAGCTAGAATAGCAACACTAGAGTGCATAAATACACCCACCATCACCACCCCATGCTTAAATGCCTTGTTCTTCCTCGACCAACTCTTTACTCTATGAATCATAAGCTGAGGAGACTATACACTAAAACTACATGCAAGAAACTCAATCTAGAACTATAATAACTACATAGAATGCAAGTTTCTACGCTAAGCATGTTATATACACACTTGAAAGTTCAAGAACACTACTCAAAAACATCCCAGCCTCATAAAATGACACAACTAGTGGTAAAATTATGCATAATTCTCAATCAAGTACCTCATACAAATCAGCCCCAGTCATCAAACATGTGCCCCTCACAACAAGAGAATTACCCATTATCATTCACAGTAATGCAATTTATCACAATAGGTATAAGAATCAAATTTTGCTCAGTCTCACAATGAATTCACAAGTTACACACAATGACCCATAGGCTTGGCCTTAGTGTAGTACTTTACTAATATTAAAATGTTAAGGATCGAGATCAAATAGGTCTTTACAGGTTGTAATGTAGGCTAAGGTCTAGGTAGGAACTATTCTGGCCAGTAATAGTGACTATCCTTCCAAAGCGCTTTATTACATCACACTTTTCATTCAATTTTCCTTTAACAACCATTTTTTCTCCACATCTATCTTTACATACAATCATTTGTCTTGCCTCATCTTATTAAGCTACTTCATATACACTATTGTTGGAGTATTCTATGTACACATTATTCAATCTGAACAATAATTTTTTTCCTTTTCATTACCCTTCCCAACCACTACACATATTAATTTTTAGCACAAATAACTATTATTTGGGGGATTTTCTTTCACTTTTCCCCTACTTCAATTTCAAACTCCTTAACTTATTGATTTTTCTCTAAAGCGCTTAGGATATTTTGGATCAAATTAAAGTCCACCAAATAAGGGGATTAAGATACACATGAGGCTATCAAAGAAAAAGTTAAAGGCTCAACTGGGCTAACTAAGATTATGCATAAGAGTAGGCAAATGAGGGTGTAAAACATGGTTATTAACGAAATGCCTGTATTATCTCCTAAACCCACACTCTTTATTTCACTTTGCATACACACCAAGAAAGTTTTAGACATCATATGCAATAAGGAATATACTAAAACATCACAAACACATGGAATATGCTAAACTCAAGCATGATCATCATAAACTCTCTACCAAACATAAATTCAAGCATTAAGCCAACACTACAAGAGTCATAATCATGATCTTAGATGTCTCAAAAGTAATCATACACACATTCAACATGCTCTTTTTCAACTCGAAACACTTGCATCATGAAATCCAACACAGCACCAATAAGAATATCCTACTTATTCATATAACAAAAATTTTAATATTACTCCTAAAATTTATAATTCCCCCACCCTACACTTAAAAATCTACTTTGTCCCTAAAGTATAATTTAAAAGTAGACATAGAAATACTCTCTAAGGCCTCTAGGCCAAGCTAGTAGCATTTTTACACATTAAGAGGGTCCGGAGACCCCACACTTAGTCTTTACCATGCTCCTTAGCTCAGATTTCTGATATTCAGACTTCTTATCAACCGTAACTCAATAAAAACAAAAAATACATTAAGTAAAAACTAAAAATACTAAAAATAAAACATACCTTAACTTGGATTTCCTCCTAAGCAACACCCGATTTAGTGTCGCGGCATGACCTAATAAGTTTTTTCTCCATATTAAGGATATAAATTTCAACTCTAACGTCGCATCCATATTTTTTTTCACTAATAAAGAGGTGGTGCAGGGATTAAAGAATTGAGTAATATATGGTGCATTGTAAACCACTCAAACTTGAAGTGAGGTGTGTTTTTATAATGCTTGTCTGGTGCAAAATTAATAATATAGGATTCTTGTCCCTCATCTTCAGACTCTCCCACTATTTCAGATGATTCCAAAAATAAGGCATCATCTAAAGATAACGTAGAAAAGTGCTTCGAATGAGGACCAACCAATCCCACTTCTAATTTACACAATCCACAACACCCTCAATCATATTCACCTTCTCAATTGCTTTCTCTAAAGAAAGATGACATTTGAGTACTGCGATTCTTGTATTTGTTCCACAGATTGGCTAGATTCTCCATTTATTTCTCATCTCCTATGGAGATGGTGGTGGTGATATCTTCTTAACCTGCTTAGAAACTTTTTTTTGAGTACTCATAATTTTTCGAATTATTAGCAACTTTGTCTACATCTAGGTGGAGAGTCAACTCTGCATCTACCTCCTTAGTTTTCTTTTGATCATTTCCCAAAAATATGACTAAATTAGGATTAGCTCCACATATATCTATAGAGTGATACATATTGACACAAATCACACACCAACTTGTCATTTGCTGCACAGGTTGTAAATAAGGAGGTTCCCTCCAAATATTTGGACCAAAATATGGATAAAAAGCCTCATGGTGGGGTACTCCACAAAAATGATAAGAATCATCATCCCTAAAAAAATATCTATCCCAGACTGACATCTCAAGAAGAGTGTGAGAAATAAAAAAGAATAAAAAAACTAAAAATAAAAATTACTAAAATATGTACAAAATATAGCTAAACTGAAAATAATATTTTACCTATTTATAAGTCCCTGACAATGGCACCAAAAACTTGTTTCTCCCAAGTCCACACATAAGTGTACCTGGTTTACCAAGTAATATAGTGGCCTCCAAGAAAGCTGAGTATCAATTCCACAGGGACTTGTTCTAAAAACTACTTGATTTTAGTTCACAATTTAGATTTAACTGATGTGATAGTAACCAAAAGTGAGTTTTGAATTTATAAACTAATTGTTAATTAAACAGTGTGTAAAATAAAGACTTGAGACAATTAATAGTAGAAAGCCTAGGGTTAAAGCACTTCAAACAATCATACTATGTTATTGAACTTCATTCATTAACTCACTTATCTTGGTTGTGGATTAATAAAGTTAATCGCATGATCATGGTCCCTCGACCTCTAATTGTTTACCTAATTTGGACATTACAACTACATCATTGAGTGGGAATGGATTAATCCAATTAAGTTCTTTAAGTTATCATCCTACATGTGAATCAAGTAAGTCATCTAGGTACATCCCTGTCCTAGACGCTAATTTGAATCCCTTAATTCATAAAAGAATAAGAACCCTACTTTGTTCATCCTCATGCTCTGTCTCCCTATTCCCTCTCCCAAGATAAAAGATTGATGATATATGTATTCTAAGGGTGATCAATCTACAAAATAGTTAAAACAAGAACAAACAAGCAACCAAATATGATAAGAGAATTAAGCGAAATCAATTCAAAATAATAGTCATCATGTTCTTGGCTTTAACCCCAAAAAAGGAGTTCTTAGCCACAAATAGTCATATTCATCATCCAATTAATTGTATGAATGATCAAAAATATAAAAAAGCTAAATTTAAGAATGAAAAGCCTAAAAATAAAGTTGCAGCAGCCTCCCCAATTGTCCAAGATATCCAAAGATAATTAATAATATGTAGAAGGTTGTATTTATAGGTGAGGTAGAAAGCCTAAGCCATATAGGACAAGGACTTTGCAAATTGTCCGTGTGTGGAATATGTGGTGAGGCACATTGATTATTTCATAGAGAATGCAACGGGCCATATTTTGTATTTCATGGAAAATGCAACATTGGGCATTAGTTATCATGTTTGTAGAGCAATGCGTTGCATATATTTTGCGTTATCTTAATGAAAGTTGCTGGCAAATTCTTATCTAAGTGTTTGGGTTTTTCTCTTCCATCCCTTGTCTTGTGGTGTTGTTTTCCTTTGATTTACAGATCGTATTTCATTATTATATCACCATAATCAACTAACCAAGCATCCTACATGATCAATAACCAAAGATTAGAGTTCACAACAACACAATGTTCCCAATGATTGACTAAAAACACAAGCTAAGACTAGGTTAGTTAACATTGTTCTTCACTATTTGTTCTGACTCTTGACTTAATCCATTTGAAATTTGCAAATTACAAAAAAGTTGTTCCACATATAAATACACAATAACAATATTGGGAACTTATTAAATACAATAGAGTCCAATACAATAGACTAGACAAACACCTAGGTCAAGCCAGTAGCACTAGTTTTATAGATTGAACTCTATATGACTCAATTAAGTACAAACTTTTCTAAAAACACTTTTAACCATTGTAATTAGATCCTTGAAAACTTTAATGCTTGTTGATATCATCTTCACTCATAAAGAACATGAATTATCCTCAAAACAAATCTAAATAAGATGGAATAGCAACACTAGAGTGCATAAATACACTCAACATCATTTTAACATGAGGGTTTTGAGCAAACTTAGTCTTGATGATATCTACCCTTAAAATGACCTTGTTAAAGGTGTTTGTGAAAATGTCTAAGAAAATTGTCTAGTGAATTATTGATGATGTGTTAAACTATGGTAATGACCTAATGAGTATGAATATTTGATACACGTTATGATATGAGTATGGTAAGTCATGTAAGGTGTGATGACAACCTTATTGTAATAGTTAACCAATATGGATTTGAAGTACTTTAATATAAGGATGAAATTGAATAGTGTATTGAACTAAAGATTAGTTTGAGAATGCTATTAAAATATGAATGTCTTGTGAGGGTATTGAGGACCATAAAAGAATGGTGACAAATAGAATAAATCCATTGGAATATTGAGATGGTTGGGTAAGGAAGGTTCCCATAATGACCATGAGGTCTTGTATATTATTGAATTGGCTAAATGGTTAAAGTCCCTAAATATTGTATGGAATGTGTATTGATGAATTTATGAGAAGGTAAAGTCCCAATTGTAAACTATGATGGTTGTGATGGATTGAGGTCAAAGTCCCTTGCCTTATTTGATGGCTTAAGGTCAAAGTCCCTTGCCCCATCATATGTATTGGACTTAAAGTCCCTTACCTAATGAGAATGCAAGGTAAAGTTTATTCCTAAAGTAGAGCTACTGAGGTCAAAGTACCTCACCTTATGAAGAGGCTCGTGGTAAAGTCCAAATATGGTAAGTGGCTAGATTCCCTTGTCTAACACATGGGCATGAAGTTGGAGTCCCTCGCCTAGATGAATATGTATGGTTAAAGTCTTTTGTTTGGATGATGGTGTTTATGGATAAAGTCCTTAGAATATTCAATGTGTGTACAAGGGTGAAGTCCCGTTCTAATAATAATGTGAATGTGGCTAAAGTCCTTGGTGTATAGTCATGGTGAATTGATAAGCATGGGAGGTGGTAGTCCTCCACGTTCCGTCTAAGAAATGAATGTTTGAGAATGTTGATCAACCTTAATATCTTTGTTAGTATATGGTATATGTACATGTATGATTAATACATTAATATGTTAAAATGTGATATATTGATTTTTGTTTATTGATGATGTTATCTTATTAATTATCCTTGAGTTACATGATAATGTTCTAATCACTAACCGTCTCCAGACCTAACGTCTTCAAGTGATGTAGGTGTTGGTTTGTGCATTGACTTGAAGGGGTGAGCTTCCTTACATCTAGAATACCTTTATCTCTTAGTCCTTATCTTTAAAATTAGTCTCTTTAAGACCTGGTTCGGCTATAGTTAGGGGCTTGTCCCAACATATACATTGATTGACTTCGATTGTGTACAGAGGTATTGTGAACAATTGTGAACTTGGGCGTAGTTATTATACTGTATCTAATGTTGAATTATGATGTTATTAATTAGAGTTTCTTTGACACCTATGATATGATAAGATGTTTTGGTTGGGTGGTTGGGTTATCGGTGCAACATCTATTTCATACAATCTTGAGGTGACCATACGACATGGCTCGAAGTTTTAGGCATGTAAAGTTGGTATTAGAGCCTAGGTTCATGGTCAGTTGGGTGTTCACAATTCCATGTCAAGTAGATTTTCTTTTATATGTGTAAAGAGCGCAAAATTTATAAAAGAAAGGCTATGGGACATCTTAGGAAATATTTTCCTTTCTAGTGTTTCAATCTCAAGCTATTAAGTCTAAGGTCTTAGATTTCCTCTGATTCCATTTGCTATCTTTCAGATCATGCCTCCAAGGAGATCTGAGACTCAGGTAGACACTACTAAGGGTCCTATGGATGAAGCTTATCAAACTTCTCTAGTTCAGAACCAGTCTAGGGCTGCGATATCTGGCTATCCTAGTGGGGTTCCACCCACCAACTTTGCTCATAAGAAGGGAATTCATTCTCAGTATCCTCAAAGAGATGCTACTAATACAGAGTTTATCGCTCTATTAATCTCTTGACTCTATTAGTAGTCTCTTAAGTGGACCATGGTGCTCTGACACTATTTCTTCTAAATCCATAAGAATTGGCCAATTTTTGAGGTTGAGCCCTTCTATGATCTCGGGTATAAGGGTTAAGGAAGATCCTCAAGGTTTCATCGATAAAATAAAGAAGATCTTTTGGATTATGCATTCTTTGGAAATTAAGGGTGTTGAGCTTGCTTCCTATAAATTTGAAGATAAAGCGTACCAATGGTAAAAATAGTGGGAGTTGTCTAGGGGTATTGATGCTAGTCCGGCTTCTTGGGTGGATTTATCTGAGGCTTTCCTTGACTTCTTTTATCAATGGTTGAGGGATTCAAATACGGAAGAGTTTATGAACTTAAAGCAAGAAAGGATGTTCATTCAAGAGTATGCTTTGAAATTCTATCAATTGTCAAGGTATGCTCCCGATATAGTTTCTAGCATGAGGGCTAGAATACGCAAGATTGCCTCAGAATTATCCTGTGAGTTAGTTCTCAAAAGCAAGACAGCCTTGTTGATTGAGAACATAGATATTTCTAGATTAGTTGTATATACGCAATAAGTGGAAGATGGGAAGAAGAAGCAAGTTGAGATTAGCAAAAAAAAGGAAAGAAGTTTTGGTCTTTCGATGGTAGTGATGGAAATAGTGGTAAGTGGCCACAAAAGAAGTAGGGAACTTTGGGCTCGTTCTCCTTATCTAGTGTTCTTTCTTCTTACCAGAATTTCTCGGGTGGTCATTAATCTCAGTTCAGTAGTGAGTCCCAGGCATAAAGTGCCTATTTTCAGATTTGTGGTGCTTAGTCGGCTCCACCCTGCCCTCCTTATAGATTCTATTATCAGAGTCATTCTTATGAGTATAAAAAAGGGAGAGGCAAATATTTTTATTGTGGTCAGCTTGGGCATATGCAACGTGAGTTCCCATTCTAGTAACTTCTTGGGCCAACAGAGCCTCTATTGCTGATCCCTCTATTCTTGCACCAAAGAGTGCTATGTTTGTTGCTGCTTTTATATTTGGAACCGGTGATGGACGATACTGCTTGTATGCACTTGCTACTCACTAGGATTCTTAGGTGTCTCCTAATCTTATCATGGGTATGTTGAGAATTTTCTCCTGTAATGTGTATTATTTTCTTGATCCAGGGTTTACTTTTTCTTATGTGACTCCGTATGTGGCTGTGCATCTTAATTATGGTCTTGAGAGTTTGTCGATTCCCTTTTCTATTTCTACCTTGGTCGGAGACTCTGTGTTTATTAAGAATGTCTACAGGAGGTGTTATATTTGTAGGTGATAGAGATACTCTTTTAAGCTTGGTAGAGTTAAACATGGTTGATTTTAATGTCATCTTAGAAATAGATTGGTTACACTCTTACTATGCTTCCCTAGATTATCGGACGAGTAGGGTCATGTTTAAATTCCTTAATGATCCTATCATTGTATGGGAAGGTGGTCCTTTATTGCCTGAGAAAAGGTTTATTTCTTATCTCAAAGCTCAAAGATTGATTTCAAATGGGTGTTTGTACCATTTGGTTTAAGTTAAAGATTCTAACTTAGAAGAGCCTTCTCTAGAGTCCGTTCTCGTGGTAAATGAGTTTCCTGAGGTGTTTCCCAATGATCTTTTCGGTGTTTCTCCCGATAGGGAAATTGATTTTGGGGTTGATCTTATTCTGGACACTCATCCGATCTCTATTCCTCCTTATATAATGGCTCCAGCGGAGTTGAAAGAACTTAAGGAGAAATTGAAAGACCTCTTAGATAAAGGTTTTATCTATCCTAGTGTGTCTTTTTGGGGTGCTCCTGTGTTGTTTGTGTGCAAGAAGGACCGTTCCCTTCATATGTGTTTGATGACCTTTAGTTGAACAAAGTTACTGTAAAGAACACATATCTTCTTCTTCGAATCGATGATTTGTTTTCTCTACTTCAGGGTGCGAAATATTTCTCTAAGATTTATCTTAGATCGGGTTATCACCAACTCAAAATTAGGGATGCGAATAACCCTAAGACTGCCTTTAAAACTCGGTATTTTCACTGTAAGTTTCTTGTCATATCCTTTGGGTTGACCAATGCTTTAACGATATTCATGGATTTGATGAATAGGATCTTCCATCTGTTCTCGGACATATTTGTCATTGTCTTCATTAATGATATCTTAGTGTATTCTAAGAGTGAGGAGGATCACGTAGATCACCTCCGTGCCGTGTTACAAACTTTGAAGGATCATTATTTGTATGCCAAGTTTTCCAAGTGTGAGTTTTTGTTGAAAGATGTAGATTTTCTTGGTCATATCATCTATAGTGAGGGATCATGGTAGATCCCCAAAAGATTGTGGTGGTTAAGAAGTGGCCTAGACTTATGACTTCAATTGATATTCAAAGCTTCTTCGGTCTAGCTGGTTATTATAAGAGGTTTTTGGAGAGTTTTTCCACTATAGCTACCCCATTGACAAAATTGACCCAAAAAAAGGTCAAGTTCGTATGGTCCGATGTGTGTGAGGGTAGTTTTGAGAATTTGAAAGATAAATTAACTTCAACTATGATTTTGACCTTGCTGAGGGTAGTGATGATTTTACGGTTTATTATGATGCCTCTCGTGTCGGTCTTGGTTGCGTGTTGATACAACATGATAAGGTGGGAGCCTATACTTCTAGGCAATTAAAAGCGCATGAAAAGAACTACCTCACCCATGACTTAGTGTTATTAGCCGTGGTCTTTGCTTTGAAAATTTGGTGGCATTATCTTTATAGTATTTATGTTGATATATTTCCCAATCATAAGAGCCTTCAATATATGTTACCCCAAAGGAGTTGAATCTCTGTCAAAGAAGGTGGCTTAAGCTATTGAAAAACTATGATATGAGTCTTCATCACCATCCCCATAAGGCAAATGTAGTTGCTGATGCTCTTAGGTAGATTGTCTATTGGAAGTTTGGCCCATGTTGTTGAGGATAAGTAGAAGTTGGTAAAGGATATTCATTGTTTGGTGAATCTTGGAGTTTGACTTGTGAACTCTGAGGATGGTGGTGTATTTGTGCATCTGGCATACCAATCATCTCTTGTTGTTAAGAGAAAGGAAAAGCAAGTCTTGGACTTCAAATTGATGAATATCAAGAGTAATGTGGGTCAACACAAGGTTACGGACTTTGTGATTAGTGGTGATGGTATCTTGAGGTACCAAAGTTGGATAAGCATTCCTGACGTTGATGGATTGAGGGAAAGGGTCATGGCCAAGGCTTATAGAGCCTGTTATGTTGTTCATCTCGATTCCACAAAAATGTATCATGACTTTAGAGAGTTCTCCTAGTGGAACAATATGAAGTGAGATGTTCCTAGCCATGTGGCTAAATGCATAGTGTGCCAGCAAGTTGAGGTTTAGTACTTGAGGCCTGGTTGCCTATACTAAGAGATTAGTTGTCCTAGTGGAAGTAGAAGTCGATTAATATTGTTTGGGTTATCAGTCTTCCTAGATCTCGAAATCAATGTGATTCTATTTGGGTCATTATTGATAGAATGACCAAGTCCCCTTATTTCTTGCCCGTGAAGACAAATTACTTGGCAAAAAATTATGCTAATTTATTTCTTGTGGAGATCGTAAAGTTATAAGGTACTTCGGTATCTATTATCTCATATCGTGGTCCTCTATTTTTGTCCCACTTTAGAAAGTCGTTCCAAAAGGGTTTGGGTACTAGAGTATGCCTTAGTATCTCTTTCCACCAGTAAATGGATAGTCTAGCATTGAGGATTGTATAATCTTTAGAGGATATATTGCGGGCCTATGTAATCGATTATGGTGGTAGTAGGTATGACCACTTTCCTTTGATTGAGTTCGCCTATAATAATCGTTACCACTCTAGTATTGGCATGGTGCCTTTTGAAGAATTGTATGGTAGGAGATGTCAATCTCTTATTAGGTGGTATGAATTGGGTGGGGGTACATTTCTTGAGCCCAATTTAGTTTACCAAGCCTTAGACAAGGTGAAGGTGATTTATGATAGGTTAAAAACTGCTCAAAGTTGCCAAAAGTCCTATACAGATGTGACACATAGGGACTTAGAGTTTAATGTGGGTGATTGGGTGTTCTTGAAAGCGTCTCCCATGAAGGGAGTAATGCAGTTTGGAAAAAAAGGGAAGCTTAGTCCCCGCTATGTTTTCCCCTATTTGATTTTGAATAGGGTTGGCAACGTTGACTATGAGTTGGAGTTGCCTTCAAGTATGAACTCCATTCACCCGGCTTTTTATGTGTCTATGTTGCAGAAATGTGTGGGTGATCTTACCTTAGTTGTTCCCTCAGAAGATGTTGGTATCTCAGACTCTTTTTCCTATGAGGAGGTCCCGAGGAGGATCTTGGATTGGTAAATTCGCCAATTGCGAACAAAAGAAGTGTCTTCGGTGAAGCTACTTGGGATGAAGAAGAAGACATAAAGTCGAAGTACCCGTATTAATTTCCCATTTTGGAAGCTTGTAGTGGAGGTATGTGATAATCTCCTTACTTTGATGTATGTCTTGCTAGACAATGGATTAGAGTTTCCAATGTGTGAGTTGAATTGTGTTTGCTATACAAGGGGTATAAGTCACTAATGCTATGAAATAATGTGTACTTTGTTGTGATGGGCTTAGGTGTAATACTTTGAATTGATTCATGTCCTTGATAGATGATGGGGTAAAGTCCCCAATTCTTTGAGATGCTCTATTTCTTTGATAAATTGATGGGTTGGAGTCCTTTAGTTGTGGAACGAGCAGGTGTTGGATAAGTAATGGTTGAAGTCCCAAGACTAACGAAAGGAAATGGTTGATTGATGATGGTCACGATATGGGCTGTATTGTGTCCTTGCGGTATGATTGCTCTAACTTGTGTACTAGTTGGTTTGATGCATATTAATGTGATAACTTGTGTTTATGCCTGCTTTACCCTTTATTTGGGGATGAATGATCCTAAGTGGGGGAGAATGAAATGCTCCAGAATATGGCCTCACATAATTTTTGGTTGATTGGTAGTGATCAAGATATACGTGTTGTGTTGTATCCTTGTAGTATGTTATTTCAAAGTTGTGTAAATATTTCCTTGGTGTATTTTGAGATGTTAGCTTATATCTATTCTTACCTACCAAAGTAGAAGAGAATTGAAACACCTAGACCTTGGACCATTTGGAAAACAACAACCTTTTTATGTCTCTGGAGTGGATATGGTTGGGGGTGATTGAGTCGTACTATAGGTCATGACTCGTACCCATTATGCCCTATTCTTTCGTATCCTAGACAGTATGTTATGGTAATATACTATCATCCATACGACAAGGTCATCCCTTGGTCGTTACTAGGATTATGAGTTATATACTACTCAACCGTATGGAGTGAAAACCTAACCTAGAGTGGACAGTTTTGGTAACGGATGAAGCTTATGAGTTAGGGGTTGAGTCGCACCCTTTGTATAATACCCCAAAGTTTCCTAACTAATTTTTTTCCCAAGAATGTCAAGTGTTAGCTTCTAAATTGAATGATTTTTGTTCAATGAGGAATTTTCAAGATTTTCACTTTGTCATGTGAGAAATTCTATAAGCTTTCCATTGATATAAAATTTGCCTAAATCTGATAACTGGGTAAGAAGTTATGACTATTTCAAGTTCCCTTTGTAAAACAATGCCATATTAGTCAGTGGCACACCATGCCACAAGAGAAAATGACAATTGTCGAATTCTAGTAGGGCTCCCAGATAGTGGCGCATCATGCCAAACTTCCAGGTTGTAAATGAAGTAGCAACGCAATGGCTCCGCATCGCGCCATCCCTCAATTTTCCAATTGTCAAATTCCAGTTACACGGCGCGATAGCCGCCAGGGGTCCAATTAGGAAAAATTTCACTGAAATTAAAAGACGTGTCCAGGGTTAAAAGGGTCAATTTTCCACCCCTATTTAATCCCTTTAACACGAGATTCAGCTATTTAGAACCCAAAATATTCTAGTTTCTCTTAATTTTCACTCAAGAACAAGCTAGGGTTTTAATTGGGGATTGAATTTCAAAAAAGTCTCTTCGTCAATCTTCTCTAAATCAAGAACTAAGGTATGTCATGGGTTGATTCATGGGTCTCTTTCACCCATGAAGCTCAAGAATCTCTTTTAAAAATCAAAGATTTGTATATTTACCAATGTTCATGATTTGGTTGAATTCAAAAGTAATGCTCATGTTGTTGTTTGGTTTCATTCCATGTTGTAGACTATTAATTACAAGAATTGATCCTAGTATGTGAGGAATTACGCGGTATTCATGATAAACCATTCAATTCACAAGTTGATTGATGTATCCTTGATTATTAAATGTGTTGATGACAATATAACCGTAGCATGCTCCCCCTATGTTTGATTAAATACCTATGTGAAGGAAAATTGCCATACTAGTATGATAATATGAAATCTCCATTCATGTACAAGTTATGTATGTCAAGTGTATTGATGAAATGTCTTAGCCAATGTATTATTTATTGTTGATATTTGTCCTGTACTCAAGAAAGTCATGCTTTGTCAATTTCCTTCTATCGAGTCCTGGGGGTACTTGTACCCAAAAATATAGCTGTGTGCCTAGAGTTAATGTCATGTTTTGATGATATCCTCAGTCAAGCCATGATCCATAGAATTTATTCAGTCATGTGACTTAGGAAAGCATAGTAATACAGTAATCTCAGTACTATTCCATCAGTCAACGGAGCTCAGTTAATTCAGTACAGTTCAGTTCAATAATCCATTATCAGTGTCTATTCTGATGGGAGAAGGAATTAGCATCGAGTGAACCCAAGGATGGGAACAAACATTATCAGATGAGGGTGTGATTCTTAAAAGTCATCCTTACATTCCAGAACTATTTATCCAGCATAGGTTGAGACATCAACACTGTCAGATGAGGGTTGATGAAGTGGATAAGCACTGTCAGATGAGGCCCCCACCATTCTCTTTTGGGGATACTGTCAGATGAGGGTCACTCACAGCTTCTCCTTAATAGTGATGCGGTATTGACACCCTTCCAATTGGGTTTATAAATTGGACCCCAACTTAGCCATAAAGGCGTATTAGTGGCATATCGGGTAGATAACTACTTCCCACAATTTCAGTTACAGAATTGGGACTGTCAGATACAGTCATTTAGTCACAGTAATAGAACTCAGATAGTTTTACAGAATTCAGGACTTTTAGATGCAGTCAACTTAGATACAATATGGAAATCTGCTAGTTCCATCAGATTTAGGACTATCAGATACAGTAACTCATGTCATCAGTTATATAAGTCATTTGAATTTAGTCATCAGTCATGTTAGTTATCAGTAAATTCATGTTATCACGATCTCAGATATAGTTTCTACGCATTCATGCATGTATTATCACATTCATATTAGTTATTTAGCCTGTATTGTTCATGCATATAAACCCCATACATTCAGCCTACCTTCCACACATATTAGTACATTCAAAGTACTGACACATTTGCACTATGGTGTCTTATACCATAGATTCAGAAGCACGAGCTCCAGAGGATTAGTAGCATTCCAGTCTTAGCAGTCAGAGTTAGCAGTGAGTCCTCATCTCTCGAGGACATGATCATTTATATATTATCTCATTAAGTAAATTTATTAGTTGGAGTTAGTTGGGGACATGTCCCATCAACTCCTCATTCAGACAGTTCAGTCAGTTAGAGGCTTTCCAGACTATCATGTTTAGACTATCATGTTATTTAAATTTTGTTTTTGGTATTTCATACCCTATTCAGATGTTATATGTTTATCAGTTATATTATAGTCTTGAACCTTATGGACAATTCATTTTTCCATAATTATAGAGTATATTATGCAGTATACAAGTATACATATATCAGTGATGGGTTAGCTTGTGGTCCTTTGGGGTCATGAGCATCGTGTAGCATTTCGGGTTCCAGATTCGGGGTATTACAAACTTGGTATTAAAGCCTAAGGTTCAATAGTGTCCTAGGAAGTCTAAAAGTCGTATTTAGTAGAGTCTTTTTTTCATCTACAGGACATGCCTCTTTAAAGAAGAAACATAAATCAGTCAGCCCCTCAGCCCGAAGAACCTGTGGGCGAACATATTTCTCATGTAGAGTTTGAAACTGCATTCACTACTCTTGCTCAGTCAGTTGCTGCTTAGAATGAATGACTTTCCATTGTTTTGGTCAACCCAGTGGCCAATTCAGCTGCAGCCAGGATTCAGGACTTCACCCGAAAGAATCCTCCATCCTTTCTTTGGTCTAAGTCAGATGAGGACCCTCAGGAATTCATTAAACAGGTTTAGAAGGTTACAAACATTATAGGGGTTTCAGCTGTTGAGAGTGCAGAGCTAGCTAAATATCAGTTGGAGGATGTTGCTCATATTTGGTATAAATAGTAAAAGTCAGAAAGGTCAGTTGATGTAGCGCCTATAAAGTGGGAGGAGTTTGTCACTATATTCTTAGAGAGGTTCTTTCCCCTAGAGCTGAGAGAAGCCAAGGTGTTAGAATTCATCAACCTCAGGAAGGGCAACATGACAGTGAAAGAGTATTCTCTTAAGTTTACTCAATAGGCCAGATATGCCCCTCATGTGGTTGCAAACAACAGGTCCATGATTAGTAAGTTTATTTCTAGAGTGAATAATAGTATGGTCAATGAGTGTAGGTCTATGATTTTGAATAGTGACATAACTTTAGCCAGGCTCATGAATCATACTCAGTAGATAGAAGGTCAAAAGATTATGCTAAGGGAGAAATAGAATAAGAAAGCAAAGACAGGTAGTTTCAACTTTGCTCAGCCTAAATCAGAAGGAGGAAATTGTTCTTAGTTTCTTCCTAAGCCGTCAGTTCCAGTTCCTTCCTCAGCTAGTGCTCCAGCTCCTAAGTTCAGGGATTGTAATAAAGATAGGCCGCCAGGCTCTAAGTTTTAGGTCAGTGTCAGCAATGCTCGATCTAATCCCCTTTGTTAGACTTGTGGTAATAACCATAAGGGTCCTTGCAGAGCTGGTATTGATGTCTGTTTTGGATGTGGCAAGCCAGGCCACAAAGTTAGAGATTGTCCCCAGTCAAGTTATCAGGGTCAGCAGAACCATTTCTCAGCTCAGTTCAGTCTCCCAATTGAGTGGGGTGCCACTTCCAGTGCTATTAGTGGGCAATGCCTAAATAGACTCTATGCTCTCCAGCCCTGGCAAGATCAAGAAAATTCTCCTAATGTGGTTACTAGTACATTACAGATCTTCCATGTGCATGTTTATGCTTTGCTAGATCTAGGAGCTTCTTTTTCATTTGTTACTCCTTATATAGCAGTTAATTTTGGAGTCAGTCTAGAAATTCTAGTAGATCCCTTCTCAGTCTCTACCCCAGTGGGTAAAACCATTATAGCCCGGCGGGTATAAAGGAACTCCCCGATTATGATATTTCAGAAAGTTACTTCAGTAGACTTAGTCGAATTAGAGATGACTAAATTTGATGTCATTCTCAGCATAGATTGGCTTCATTCCTTCTATGCTAAAGTCGACTGCAGAAACAAAATAGTCCAGTTTCAATTTGTAAATGAGCCCGTCCTAGAGTGGAAGGGTAGTGTATCTGCTTTCAGAGGTCATCTTGTTTCCTAGCTTCGGGCATGGAAAAGGATATCTAAAAGATGTGTCTATCATCTTGTTCCAGTTAAGGACACTAGTTCCAAAACTCCAAATCTTGAATCAGTCCTAGTAGTGAATGAATATTTGATGTCTTTCCCAAAGATCTTCTAGGAATTCTTCCTGAAAGGGAAATAGACTTTGGTATTGATCTTTATCCAGATACTCAGCCTATATCTATTCATCCATACAGAATGGCTCCTGAAAAGCTCAGAGAATTGAAGGAGCAGTTGAAGGATCTCCTAGATAAGGGATTCATCAGACCCAGCGTGTCCCCGTGGGGTGCGCCAGTCTTATTTGTGTGCAAGAAAGACGTATCTCTTAGAATGTGCATTGATTTCCGCCAACTTAAATAAAGTCACAGTCAAGAACAAGTATCCTCTTCCTAGAATTGATGACTTGTTCGACCAACTTTAGGGCGCCAGCTATTTTTCAAAGATAGACCTTAGATCAGGCTATCATCAGCTCAGAGTTAGGGAATATGACATTTCAAAAATAGATTTTCATACTCGGTATGGTCACTTCGAATTCATGGTCATGTATTTTTGTCTTACTAATGCCCCGACAACTTTCATAGACTTGATGAACCGTGTGTTCAAGAAGTACTTGGTCATGTTAATCATAGTATTTATAGATTATATTCTGGTCTATTCTGGCAGTGAGCTTGATCATGCAGACCATCTCAGAATCGTACTTCAGACTCTTAGAGATCGTCAGCTGTTTACCAAATTCAATAAGTGTGAATTTTGGCTAAGGCCAGTAGCATTCCATGGCCATATTATTTCTAGTGATGACATTAGACTAGATCCTCAAAAGACCAAAGCGGTAAGAAACTGGCCTAGACCTGTCTCTCCCTCAGACATTAGGAGTTTCTTAGGTTTGGATGGCTATTACAGATGGTTTGTTGAAGGATTTTCATATATTGCATCCCCTATATCCATATTGACTCAGAAGAAAGTCAAGTTTTAGTGGTCAGATCCTTGCGAGAATAACTTTCAGGAGTTAAAGACCCGATATACCTCAGCCCCAGTCTTAGCTCTTCCAGATGGTCCAGATGGGTTTGTAGTGTACTGTGATGCATCAAAAGTAGATTTGGGTATTGTACTCATACAACATAGTAAGGTCATATCCTACGCCTCTAGGCAAGTTAAACCCCATGAGAAGAATTATCCTACTTAGGATCTTGAGTTAGCAGCTGTGGTTTCTGCCTTAAAGATTTGGAGGCATTACTTGTATGGAGTTTATGTAGATGTGTTCACCAATCATAAAATCCTTTAGTATGTCTTTCCTCAAAAAGATCTCAATCTTCGTCAGAGAAGGTGGTTAGAGCTCTTGAAAGATTATGACATGAGTGTCCTTTATCATCCAAATAAGGTTAATATAGTGTCCGACGCTCTTAGTAGATTGTCTATGGGTAGTGTTACTCATGTCGAGGATAGTAAGAAGAAGTCAGCTCAAGAAGTCCACCAGCTTTCCATACTAAGTGTTTGCTTAGTCGATTCAGAATAGGGTGACATATGGGTTAAGAGTAGTTCAGAATCATCTCTAGTTTCTGAGTTGAAAGAAAAGAAAGATAGAGATCCCAGTTTAGTCAAGTTGAAAAAGTCTGTTAAGGAACAGAAAGTAGAGGTTTTCTCCCAAGGAGGAGATGGTGTATTGCATTGTTAGGGTCATTTCTATGTTCTAGGTGTAGATGACTTAAGGTAGTGAATTCTTGCAGAAGCGCATAGTGCTCTCTACTCTATTCATCCAGGGGCCACAAAGATGTACCGAGACTTACAGGAGATCTATTGGTGGAGTGGGATTAAGAGAGATGTTGTAGAGTTTATGGATAAGTGTTGTACATGTCAACAGGTTAAGATGGAGCATCATAAGCCTAGTGGGTCCATGAAGGAGTTTAATATTCCTACGTAGAAGTGGGAAGAAGTGAACATGGACTTTGTGATGGGTTTGCCTCATACTCATCACTAGCATGATTTAGTTAGGGTCATTGTAGACAGAATGACCAAATCAGCCTATTTTCTTCTAGTTCATACCTCTTATTCAGCCTAGGAATACGCCAAACTCTGTATTAGGGAGTTGGTCAGATTACATGGTAATCCATTATCCATTATTTCAAATAGAGGTACCCAGTTCACCTCTTATTTCTATAAAGTGTTCCTAAAAAGTCTTGCTACCCAAGTTCATCTCAGTACAACCTTTCATCCTCAGATAGATGGTCAAGCAGAAAGGACCATTCAGACCCTAGAAGATATACTAAGGGTGTGTACAATTAATTTCAAGGGTAGTTGGGATGACCACTTCCCTTTGATTGAGTTTGCATACAACAATAACTATCAATCCGGTATTTGGATTGTTTCATTCAAAGCTCTCTATGGTAGGAGATGCAGATCTCTAGTTGATTGGTTCGAAGTTAGTGAGGCCTCGGTGATAGGACCTAACTGGGTATTCGATGCTTTAGAGAAAGTCTAGTTGATCAGAGAAAGACTCTGGGTTGCTTAGAGACGATAAAAGTCTTATGTAGATGTGTGTTGAAAGGATCTTGAGTTCGAGGTTGGTGACTATGTCTATCTAAAGATTTCTCCCATGAAGAGAGTGAAGAGGTTTGCAAGAAGGGAAAGCTTAGTCCCCAATATTTCGGTCATTGAAAAATTCTCAGTCGCTTTGGCAAGGTAGTTATAAGCTTAAATTTCCTTTATCTCTAGCCTCAGTTCATCCAGTCTTCCATGTCTCTTTGCTCAAGAAGTGTATAGGTGACCCAACAGTTATAGTCCCTATTCAGAGCATAGATGTTCAGAATAGCCTCTCTTATGAGGATATTCTAGTCGAAATTCTAGATTATCAGACTCGTAGACTGAGGAACAAAGAAGTCCCTCTAGTCAAAGTTCTTTGGAGGAATTAGTCCGTTGATTGAGCTACTTGGGAAGTAGAAGCAGACATGCATATCAAGTACCCTCACCTATTGTCAACTAACTTAGATGAAGCTCAAGGTAACAATTCTCCTTAACCTTTTTAGTTTTCATGTCTAGATTTCAGCTACAACTTGGTATCAACCTCATATTCAGGATTCCATTTTTAAACTTGGTACTAAGTACCATTATATATCCTATTATATGTTTATGTGTTCATAGATCAGATATACATTCTTCTTGTGAGAAGACTTATTTATTAGAAATATTAGTCATGTAATCAGTTTCATCATGTATTCACGTATCAAATATACGTGATCAACTTATCAGTACTCTCAGTCATGCATTTATGTATCATATTAGTTATAAAATCATGCATCAGATATGCATGCTCAATATGAATCTCTGAAATGTCAGTTATGTTAGTCATATTTCACTGTTCATGTTCAGTGTGTACTTTGGGTTATTGTTTCTCTTCTCTCAGTCAGTCTTATTCGAGGATGAACGTTCCCAAGGGGGAGATATTGTAATACCCCAAAGTTTCCTAACTAATTTTTTTCCCAAGAATGTCACGTGTAAAATTCTAAATTGAATGATGTTTATTCCATGACAAATTTTCAAGATTTTCACTTTTTGTCATGTGGAAAATTCAATAAGCCTTCCATCGATATAAATTTTTCCTAAATCTGATAACCGGGTAAGTAGTTATAACTATTTCAAGTTTTTGCTGTAAAACAACGCCATATTAGTCAGTGGCGTGCCGCGCCACAGGAGAAAATGGCAATTATCAAATTCCAATAGGGGTCTATGATTGTGGCGTGTCGCACCAAACTTTCAGGTTGTAAATGAAGTGGCAACGCGATGGCTCCGTATTGCGCCATCCCTCAATTTCCCAGCTGTCAATTTCTAGTGACACAGCGTGATAGCACCGTATCGCGCCAGGGGTCCAATTTGGGAAAATTTCATTAAAATTAAAAGACGCCTCTAGGGTGAAAAAGGTCTATTTCCCACCCCTATTTAAGACCTTTAACATAAAATTTAGCTATTTGGAACCCAAAATATACTAGTTTCTCTCAATTTTTTCTCAAGAACAAACTAGGGTTTCAATTGGGGATTCAATTTTAAGAAAGTTTCTTCGTCAATATTTGCTAAATCAAGAGCTAAGGCATGTCATATGTTGATTCATAGGTCTGTTTCACCCATGAAGCTCAAGAATCTCTTTTCAAAATCAAAGATATGTATATTTACGAATGTTCATGATTTGATTGAATTAAAAAGTGATGTACATGTTGTTGTTTAGTTTCATTCCATGTTATAGACTAATAATTACAAGAATTGATTCTAGTATGTGAGGAATTACGTGGTATTCATGATAAATCTTTCAATTAATAAGTTGATTGATGTATCAGATTATTGGATGTGGTGATGATTGTATAACCATAGAATGCTCTCCCCATGTTTAATTAAATGCCTATGTGAAGGAAAAGTGCCATACTAGTATGATATTATGAAATCTCCATTCATGTACAAGTTATGTATGTCAAGTGTTTTGATGAAATGTCTTAGCCAATGGATTATGTATTGTTGATATTGGTCCTGTACTCAAGAAAGTCATGCTTTGTAAGTTTCTTTCTATCGACTCCTGGGGGTACTTGTACCCAAAAAATATAGTCGTGTGCCTATAGTCCGTGTCTTGTTTTCACGATAAACTCAGTCAAGCCATGATCAATAGAACTTATTTAGTCATATGACTCAGGATAGCTCAGTAATACAGTAATCTCAGTACTATTTCGTCAGCAACGAAATTCAGTTAATTCAGTCCAATTTAGTTTAGTAATCCATGATCAGTGAATATTTAGACTGCAGTAGGAATTAGCATCGAGTGATCCCAAGGATGGGAACACACACTATCAGATGAGGGTGTGATTCTTAGAAGTCATCCTTTCATTCCAAAACTATGGAGCCAGCATAGGTTCAAACATCAATACTGAAAGATGAGGGTTGATGAGGTGGATAAGAACTGTCAGATGAGGGCTGCACCATTCTCATTTGGGAACACTGTTAGATGAGGGTCACTCATAGCTTGTCCTTAATAATGGCATGGTATTGATATCTCTCTAATTGGTGTTACATATTGGACCCCAACTTAGCCATAATGGCATATTAGGGGCATGTCGGTTAGATAACTACTTCCCACAGTTTCAGTTACAGAATTAGGATTGTCAGATTCAGTTATTTAGTCTCACTAAAAGAACTCAGATAGTTTTTACAGAATTCAAGACTGTTAGATATAGTGAACTCAAATACAATATGGAACTCAGCTAGTTCCATCAGATTCAGGACTGTCAGATACAGTCACTTATGTCATCAGTTATATCAGTCATCAGAATTCAGTTATCATTCATGTTAGTTATTAGTAAATTCATGTTATCACAATCTTAGATATAGTTACCACGTATTCATATATGTATTCTCACATTTATATTAGTTAGTTAGCCAGTATTGTTCATACATATGAACCCCATGCATTCAGCCTACCTTCTATGCCTACTAGTATATTCAAAGTATTGACACATTTGTGCTATGGTATCTTATACTATAGGTTCAGAAGCATGAGCTCCTGAGCATCAATAGCATTCCAGTCTCAGCAGTCAGAGTTAGCAGTGAGTTCTCATCTATCGAGGACAATATCATTTATTTGCTTTCTCATTAAATAAATTTATTAGTTGGAGTTAGTTGGGGACATGGCCCATCAACTCTTCATTCAGAGAGTTCAGTCAGTTAGAGGCTTTCCAGACTATCATGTTTAGACTAACATGTTATTTCAGTTTTGTTTTGGGTATTTCATACCCCATTTAGATGTTATATCTTTTTCAGTTATGTTATAGTCTTGAACCTTATGGCCTTTCAGTTCTTATTTTTACAATCATACAGTATATTATGCTGTATACAGGTACAAATATCAGTCATGGTTTTGCTTGTGGTCCTTTAGGGTTATGAACACCGTGTAGCATTTCGGGTAGTAGATCCCAAGCGTTATACTTTTGTTGCGACTCAAAGATTCCGTTTAGTACCCACAACATTGTGGTTGACCTAGGATAAGCCTAGTGTTTGAGTTAGGGTACCACTTATACCCTAGGTCACGATTGCCAAGTAATCCATATAGGGGAGTTGTACCCTTGCACATGTGGATTTTCCAGCTTTTAACTAAGGACCGTTTGGTCATTTCCCATGCCTAAAACCCTAAATCCTATAATTATATAAGGCATAGTATCCTCCTAATTCTTAATTTTACAAGAATTAAACATCCTAAACACTCTAAAGACTCTTGGAAGTAAGATTAGAGGCTAGGGTTTGAAGGTGTTCATCTAGTGTCAAGGAAGATGTCAAGTTTATTGGTGATTCAAGTTGTTTAAGGCTTGTATCTCTTCCCCTCTTTAAATAACTCTAAACCCATGTATTTCACACTTGAATTAGTAAGTGTACATGGTGGTTTTGAATTAAATGAAAAGAGTTTCACTACCTAATAATGAGTAATGATGATTCTTATTTATACTCGTGTTGATACATGTTATTGATGGTAGATTGCAACTGTGGATGCTTGTTGTATGTTTTTTAACATGAGGGTTTTTAGTTACCTTAGTCTTGATGATATCTACCATGAAAATGACCTTGTTATAAGTATTAACAAAAACTGTTTGTGAAGAAGTCTAAGTGAATTGTCTAGTCAATTGTTGATGATGTGTTGAACTAGGGCAATGGCCTAATGAGTATGAATGTTTGGTAAATATTGTAATATGAGTATGTTGAGTCATTTAAGGTGTGATGATAACCTTGTTGTGCTAGATGACCAATAGGGAGTTGAAGTCCCTTAATATAAGGACGAACTTGAATAGTGTATTGAACTAAAGTATGGTATGAGAATGCTATTAAAATATGAATGTCTTGTGAGTTTCTTGAGAACCTTAAAAGAATGGTGTGACAAATTGAATGAAGTCATTGGCCTATTGAGATGGTTAGGCAATGAAGGTTCCCATAATGACCATGAGGTCTTGTATAGTGTTGAATTGGATAAATGGCTAAAATCCCTAAATGTTGTATTGAATGTGTTTTGATGTATAGACGAGAAGGTAAAGTCCCAATTGTTAATTAATGAAGGTTGTGATGGCTTGAGGTCAAAGTCCCTTTCCCCATAATATAGCATGGATTTAAGGTCAATCGCCTAATGAGAATGCAAGGTAAAGTTCATTGCTAAAGAAGATCTTTTGAGGTTAAAGTACCTCGCCTCATGAAGAGGCTCATGGTAAATTCTAAATATGGCAAGTGAATAGAGTCCCTTGTGTAACACACGAGCATGAGGTTGGAGTCCACCGCCTAGATAAATGTGTATGGTTAAGGTCCCTTGTTTGGATGATGGTGTGTGTGGCTAAAGTCCTTAGCATAATGAATATGTGTACATGGGTGAAGTCTCCGGTCTAATGATAATGTGAATATGGCTTAAGTCCTTGGTGTATTAAGCATGGTGAATCGACAAGTGTGGGAGGTGGTAATCCTCAACTTTACCTCAAAGGAATAGATTCTTGAGAATGTTTATGAACCTTGATATCTTTATTGGTATATGGTATATGTATATGTATGGATAAGTGAATGAATGTGATAAAATACGATATACTGATTTTTGTTGATTGATGATGTTTTCTTATCACTTATTCTTGAGTTACATGTTAGCGTTCCAACAGCTAACCATCTCTGGATGCTACATACCAACATGACATAGGCGTCGGAGCATTTTCTTTCTTTTTTGCACAGTGATTAAACGATCAAGAAATTCCTACATTAAATTAACGAGGTGAGATTTCTTACATCTAGAAGACCATTATCTCTTAGTACTTATCTTTAGACTTAGTCTCTTTAAGATTTGGTTCAGCTATAGTCAGGGGCTCGTCCCAACATATACATTTACTGACTTCGGTTGTGTATAGAGGTATTGTAAACAACTGTGAACTTGGGCGTAGTTATTATAATGTATCTTATGTTGACTTCTGATGTTATTCTGCTATCTTAACTTTTGAATTAGAGTTACTTGGACTCCTATGATATGATGAGGTGTTTAGGTTGGGTTATTGGGGAGACCTTATGTTCATCTAAGCTTGAGGTGCCCATATGACATGGCTCTATACTTGGGGCGTGTCAGTGGGAAGTGGAATAGGACATGAAGTCCATGTATTTTTATTTGTTTCTAATTTTAGAAACTTGGGATGGAGGTATATGTTGATCTCTTTGCTTTGATTTATGTCTTTGATTTACAATGGGTTAAAGTCTCCAATATGTTGAGTTGATTGGTGTCTTGTTAGACCATGGGTTCAAGTCCTTAATGCTTTGAAACTATATGTGTCCTTATTGTCATGGGTTGAAGTCCCTAATTTATGAAATGAGTAAGTGTTGATAGGTAAGGGGTTTAAGTACTTAATCTTTGATATGAACTAGTGACTTTGATAAATATTAGGTTAAGTAGGGAAATATCCAGAATACTCCCACTTAAGCTACATAAAAATCCCATCATAGGGGTATGACTGACCCACACAAGTTATACCCACCGATACAAGTGGTACCCTCCACTCGTATCCTAGCCTCAACCTTTGGACCCAACACTGTCCATCATATGAATTGTCTAACTAAGTCATATACAAAACATACGATCCATACCCTTCATCTGTACACCAAAAAAATTTAAACCCAAGGAATATTTAGACACTGTCCACCATACTAGTCCTGGGTATGACTCATATCCTGGCTTATGGCTCATTGTGATCCACTCATACTCAGATCCAACCTAAGTAACCAAGTCTAAGATTAAGTTAAGGAACCAAACGATCTTTAACCCCCACTATTACTCGTACCCCTAAGTCATATCTATTCCACAAACCAGCACTTGTCATCATACAATTGGACTATTCTATTTGAGTGCTAACATATAGCTCAAACCCTTGGGTCGTATTGGATCTAGAGACCAGAATTCTAGGAAATTTTCTAAGGTTCAAAAACCAAGGTGATTCACAAAGAGATTGACAATTAGAGCTTCCAAGGGTGATTTCTCTCAATAATTATTCATATCTCTGGCATGTTATTCTTGTCCAAATCTTAGCTTGTTAAAACATATTTTTAAACTATTATTCAAGTTGTTTTTAATATTGGCTTTAGAAATATAGGTTGAGGGTTTTGAGTGTTTGTTTTCTTAAATGATGTTCCTATGGTTTATATATAAATTTTCATATTTTAAAGATGGTTTTGAATCTGTGGGGTGTATGGACATGGTTAATAAACTAGGGGGTCATGGATTCCCATAATTATATGGATTTTGATTATTCAATTGGTGATAACATCAACCCAATCTTGTGAAACTTGTTTTGAACATGAGAATATATTTAGTGAAAATACCTTTGGAACTATTACATACCATAAAAGGCTAAAGAACCAAATATGATTTAATGAACAAAGGGGGTCGTGACATTCCCCTACATTGATTTAATGAACAAAGGGGGTTGAGGAATTTCCCTAAGTTATTGGAATTTAAATGGCATAATTATAAGCTTGCAAGTGTAGTTGGTATGAAGATACCAATAGTGTATGCCTTGCATGTATCATTAGTTCAATGAATAGGAATGTGTGAAACTTATTTTAATTAGGCTTAAATGTGGTTGTGTAGCTTGGACATGAAAGTGGAGGTCCCGAGGGACTAATACTAGAAACCATGTTTGCCGGTGCGGGGGTCTAAATGGCTTAGATAGAGTCACCCTTGCTTTATGATCAGGTGCTTGAGTTGCCCTTATTAAATAATTGGGTGTTAATATCACTCTTGATATTTGAACTGGGTGTTCAGTCACCTATGACACATATGCACATATTATTATTATCTAGTTGGTGTGGCTAACACATACTGGGCCCTTTCAGCTAGGGAAGCTGACCCATATAGACTGTGGGTATTTTTTATGATGGTTAAGCTACATAGTCTAGGATAATGTTTTAAAGTTCATGCCAAGCCTTGTTACCTACCCCGGCATATTATAAATATATATGTATATTCTTATAGTTGTACTCACCGATTTACTATGATTTTGAACTATTGTTTCATGGCATTACTTTATCTTCTTCCCTGAGTTACATGCTAGTGTTTGTCCAACTAACCATCTCCAGATGTTACATAGACAATTAACTTTACACCCTTATATCTAAGATAATGCTAATAAACAAGCTATTTCAATGTTGTTTGCAATCACTCTTCACCCACATCCCTCTTTCAAGAATGATATGGAATCCAAAGCAATTAGGGTTTTCACCTATAATTCTTAATTCAACTATACGGTAAGAGAAACCCCCATAACAATTAACCAATTATTTTGACTAACAATAAACACCCACACATAACTCAATACCTAATCAAACATAACCCTAAGATATAACATTAGTTACTTATGAAATTTTAGAGTGGAGATATACCCAAATTGGCATGCACTTGATCTATAATAATCCAAATATGATACAAGCCAAATGGCCATCTATGCTTTTGAAGACATCATTAGATGCCAACACATAAAGACTTAAGACTTGGTCACCTGAGGACACAAGAACATGCATGGATGGTCCATTTTAAGCATGGCATAAGGCAAACTCGTGTATGGAAGATTGCGTGGGGGCTTACCTTTGATGCCAAACCGAGACAACAAGTGTTGAAGCATGACCCCAAGGTTGTGGAGCATTGAAGAAGCACCCTTCATTAAGGGTGTTTTGGGGATTACACTTGTTGGAAAGATACTCCATGGCCACTCATTTCATTAAAGGTATTGTGACTATTTTTAATATGTAATAAGCTCGCCTATATATAGTCTTCTATTAGGTCATTTTCTCTTTAGTTTATTAATGATGATATTGTGAAAGAAAACTTCTTTCTTTGAGAGTGTAACGCCTTTAGTGTAGGGCTTGGGAAAGCCAAGTAGTTAGTGTGGGGCTTGGAAAAGCCAATATTGATCTTCTTCTTAGAAACGGTGGTTTTAAGTGGAGTTGATTCCCTTAGTGGTCACCGTAAGAGGATTGGTGTTTGATTATTGCGACTTTGAGGGTATCTTCGTTTGATATGAGTTTTGGTTCTCATTGTTTCATAAGATCTTATGTCATGTCATCTTGCCTATCTTTACATTATTGCATTGTTGTTTTCATTTCTTGTCTCCCATTCTCGGTTTATTGTGTGTTGCTACCATAGTTATTTTTGTATCTTGTACTCATTTTCCATTATGTTCTTGACTGATTTTTGAGTTTCTTGGTTTGTCCATTACCATTTGTTATCAGATCCATCATTAATTTCATTCCCACGAGATCAATTTTATGCTTGTTCACTCAAAAAATCAACCAAAAAAGTGTTAAAAAGCTGAAAAACTCAACAATAGTGAAGCTGTCCCATTTTTTTGTTTAGGCCAAAATTTGGAGCCTAATTTTCTTTTGTTTTTTTGTATGTTTTGTTGTTTCTAGTGTTAGTCCCTTCTTCACTAACACTAATAGAGTCAAAATCTAAAATTTAAGCCATTTTCGAGTTGTGTTTTGATTTTAGGCAGGTTGTTGTTGTAGTTGAGGACTTGAGCTTGAGCCGTGTGTTGTTGTTGTGGTGGTTGAGAGTTGGTCTTGACATTGTGGTATTGTTTTTTGGGAGATCATGTGTGTTTGAAAAATTCAAAATTCATTCAATTTGGAGGTCACTTGCTTAAGATTCACTTTGAGTGTTCTTCACCATCTTCATAAATTGTTGAACAAAGAACACTCTAAATGCGTTGTTTGATCTTGAACAAAGTGGAAATAAGACGTAGTCTTTTGTTTGTCTTGCAAATAATTTCAAAACAACACCAGAGAACAAAGTAGACAAAAGGCTTTCACAAAGTCTTGTTGCCAAAAAAGAGAAAGGGGCATATTCCAAGACATACAAAAAAGGAAAAAGCCAAAAGTCTTTCATAAAGGTGTTTAGCCAAAAAGGTGCAAGGAAGATCAAATCTTATTTGAAATTGAAAAAGTGTCCAAGTCTTATTTGTTCCATACCAAAATCGAATTTCCACTCTTCCAAATTAAATTTGATCAATTCAAATAGCCAACAAGAAAAAAAAACTGCCACGTCACCCAAACTGCCACATCACCAAATTGCCACATCATCAAAGTGCCATGTCATTAACGTTCCAAAATACCTTGAAGCTCAAATTTAGATTCTAAGTTTCTTTTCTTTGTTTTGTTAGTTTCATTTCTTGATTCTAATACTAATTAACAACAAGTAATCACCTACTAGATTGCGAATTAGTTTTGAATCCGTTTTCATCGTGTCTTCATTATTTGTGTGCTTTTTTCATTTTTAATTCGGCGTAATTTTTTTGTTTTAATTCCATAAGATAATTTTTTTTGTTATTTGTTTCTTGAGTCGATCAAACAAGAATCTATTCAAGCCACTAAGTAGGATTGACATCTTATTGACTACCGGAGTATAAGAAACTTTCAATATTCGCCGCTCCAATTGTGAGGATCACAAAGGTGAGTGCGTACGAGTGTTAGTGAGGAGATTTTACCACTAATCTTGCTTTTTCATTTTGTAGTTACAAGGTGTTATAAGGGAATATGTCTTTGATAGCCGCATATTATTATGAGTACGACATAAGAGACTATGATTGTAGTGAGGGAATTTATGGCTACGAAGTTGTTGGAGATTATGGGGGCTATAAAAATATCCATGATCAAGGCACAGACAGATTTGAGGGTTACGGTCTTGAGGGGGAAAATGAGGTGAATGAAGTGCCTAGTACTTATGGTGAACATGGAGATGATGAAGAGCATTGTGATGATCATTACGATGAAGTTGGGACTTATGGGGGTTCTTGCCCTTCCCAAACCAAAACTAGAATTGGTGTAAGGTATAACCCTTTCATTTGCAAATCTTATGAGAGCTATGGTGAGAGTGCATGTATGGAGTGTGAAAATTCATATTCTTCAACTTATAGTACATCTTATCAAGGTCGACATGGTATGAATTAGGGGTATGCATTGGTCAGCTTGATTTGGTTTTATATACTATCGGTTCGGTTTATTAGTTTTTGGTTTTTAAATATGTTAAACCAATAACCAAATCAATAAGATATATTTATCAATTTTTGGTTCAATGATTTTTTGTCCTTAATAGTTTGGTTTTTCGTTTAACTGATAAGAAAATACTCATAAAATAGAAATAGTAGTAACTAACATGAAAAAAAAAAAAGAATCTTTGTTGCAACCAAAAATCCTATCTGATGTGTTTTAATTTACAAGAATCTTCAAGTTTTTACTAAATATTGTTAGGAGAAATTAAGAGTTTGTATATTTGAAATAATATGTTTGTTAATTTGTAGAAATTAAAGAGAAATATATAATAAGTCATATATATATATATATATAGTTTGTATGCACATGAATGCTTTACTTGGTTTTGTTAAATGGCATTATTTTATCCTTATGTTGTGTTCATGCTAGAGTTCACCCGCTAACCCTCTTTGGTCATATATCTGATCTACAATCTACATATGTGATATACAATCATAATTTAAATCGTGGATGAAAGTGTCAAGATTTATAGCTCCTAAAATTTAGGTGGGTTGCTTAGGTAGACCATGTGCATAGTTCATATTGACAGGACTTATGGTTTTCATATTCCCTATCAGCTATATATTATATATTTTATATAAAGTAAATCATACATGCTATAAAAACATGTTTTATTTAAATTTTTCACGCACAATTCATTTTTGATCGACTATTAAGAAAGAAAAAACCCTATAGCTTTCTTTAATAATCTAAAGTTATTTGCTACATAATATCCATGATTATTACACTAATTTATCCAGAATTATGAAAAATTATCATTCTAATTTTTATATTCAAGAATCAAATTCAAGAGTGATTAAAGAGATATTCTTGGAATTATCCATAAGGCAACTTTCTTGATTAACTTGTGCGATTAAAGGGTAAATTGAGATTAATTTAGCTTGATAAAAGACGTGATTAATATTTAGTGGTAACTGAATTTGTAAAAGTGTAAATTTTGTCATAGAACCCTAATTTTTCAAAAAGAGTTGGAATTATGATATTTCATCAAAGTTATATAATTTATTTTCAATATTGATTGTAAAGTCATTGTTGAGAGTTGTTGAACACATTTACACCATTTTAGTAAAATGTCTCTTTTTGAACATACTTTTGACTATAAAGTTGATTTAAATTAGGGATTTATGCTTGTATGGATATTGAGCCTTCATAATTTTATTCTAGATGAAACTATACATATATAAATGTAATTTACTATGAATGTGACTTTTTTAACTTGATTTCTAAAGAAATATTTTCATTGAGACGAATGGATTAATAACTTGAAACTTCACTTTAATTTTTAACATGTTTTTCTAAATCAATTGTGGACTTTGAAATATTCTTATTATGAGAAGAAGATTTGATATTAAAATAATTTTGATAAAGTATTATGGTTGTTGAATTATTTGTATTTGGGTGTTTATGGAAAAGTTGTGCTATTTTAGACGTGAAATGTTGTAATAACTCGGAGGATGATTGGTCTCTATGACTCTACAGTGAAATACTTTCAATAAGATATGTCAGTCTAGAGAAAGATTGGCCTTTGAGGTTTGGTAGCTTTGGTGAATAATGAGATCATATCTATGGCTCTCCCATATTTGATTTACCCTTGTGTTGGCCTGATTGATTTGATTTTTCCTTTAGCTTACATGTGTTTTTCTGATTTACTTTTTGTTGGCAAGTTGATGAACTATATGACTCTATTTTAGCCTTCAACGACCTGGCATAATTTTGAACATAATGAACCGAGGTTGACTATTTCATCATTGATAATTTTTACTAGGTTTGAACTATTTCACTTATGTTGTTTTACTTATTATTATTTATTTATTTATTAATTACTGTCAATATTTTGTTATTTGAACTTTTCCCTTAGATATTGATGGAGTATCCAATACTCAGATATACCATTGTTATTTTTGATGATGTGCTAGGTATATGAGAAGAGTAGGTTCGGATCACATCACTTAGGAGGAGCTTGCTATTTACACAAACTGCTAGTTTCCCTACAGTTTCTTATGGGACTCCATAATTATTTATTATTTTATTTATTTTTTGAGTTGGGTCTTAAGAAAAATATGTTTTTCATAGAAGCACCATAATTAAGTATTGTATCCTGGGTAATACATTAAGTCATTGCTTAGCTTATTGGGGAATACTTCTATGTATAGCCATCTGGCAAATATTTACATCATTTATATAATTCCTTATTCCATTAGTTTAAATTTATGGATGCATAATTGAATTAAGTAATAAAGACGGGGTAACTGTGTCAATTATCATATCTAGTAACACCCCAGTAACTCCTAGTTACATTCCTAACCATTCTTCATATGTTAATAGGCCCAAAAATAAATATTTTAAACCATAGAGAAGTGTCATGTTCAAAGCTCATGGATAGTGGGGTATCAAGAGAAAGGGAGTATGATCCAATTTAGACCTCCTTTATAACCATTTACACTATATAGGAAGCTTTATTTAGGTGCATGTTAGTTTGGGATAATGCTTTCTTTTGGTATGGTATGTTGGGGCTTATGGCGCGAGAATTCCTATAAAGGGGCATGAGTGGTATGCCATGACCTACTAGACCAGCCGTTGCCTCATTATCATTGGTTACTTATTTAGGTAGGGGTATACTACCTTTAGGTCATGTTAAAGGCGTTGAAGGAGCAACTAGTTTACTAGGGCTTCCGGTACATGACAGATGCTAAAAGTGGTTCAAGATTCTCACGGTGGGTAGGATAACAAGATATATTTATCAATGTTATGCTTAAATGTCTCTCGACCTCTTTAAGCATATAATTTCCTAATCCTCTCAAACTTAGGGAATTTCTATTCACTATTTAGATTTTACCTCAGGTTAACCAACCTTGTTACAGCGCTGATTATCAAACGAAGTATTTCCGAGTACCTATTGATAATTCACTTCCTACTATATTTGATTTGTTTCTCAAGCAAATCAAAGCAGGTGTGTCTACTGTTTGCAACCAATAGGTATTAATTAAAACTTCTGAATTATCAACAAATCGTAACACCGATTGAATCTTAAGTATATAGCACCTCATCACGACGTAACCCTAGATCCCATAATTCAGGTTAACGGAGTTTAGCCACTTATGATGCAAAGAAAGAAACACATAATTGAATTCATAATTGAGAAGATTGACTTACAGAATTGAATAATTATTAGTGAATCATAGATTAGATCAAAAAGGAAAATCCGCAAAATAGTTGTATTGTTTGAATGAAAAAAAATAGAGAAAGAAATATCGGAAAATATTCTCTAAGACTCAAAGTATTGAACTCTCTTCAGAATAATGATGATGATGAATAATCCCCCCAGAAAAACCCTAAACAATGCTTTTTATAGTTAATCCAAAAAAAAGGAAATAAAATCACAATGTTAAAAAAATCCGTCAGAATAGGTGACGGCATTTGTGACGGCGTGTTAGGGTCCTGACGACTTATAAGGAATGTCGTCAGGCCCTCTAACATTCTTGGCATCTTCTTCTTTAAATGACGATAAATCTTGACGGCTTATCAGATACTTGACTACATATCAGAAAGGTCATCACTTCTTCATTCATAATTTGATTCTCTGCCTACACTTTACGGCAACTCTGACGCCTTATCACTTTTGTGATGATATGTCAGAAATGTCGTCACAGTTTCACTTTAATCCTTCTAACATTACAACACATGACGTGACATCTGATAACTCATCACAGGTCTGACGACTTATTAGGAATGTCGTCAGCCACACTTCCAGTTCTTTTGCATCAGTTTTCAGCTCTTTTTCTTTCATTTCCTTAAATTTCCCTTGCATCATGACTTTTACAGCAATATCAAAGTAAAATAATCAAAAATGACAAAAGTTGCTTAAGACTTCGCAATTATTCTCAGTCAAAAGCCTTAAATGTATTAGGGTCTGCTCACATATCAATAATACCCTCAACTTAAAACAATTGCTTGTCCTAATGCAACTAAAACACAATACTACGATTCTTAACCCAGAGAAGCATAAGATACCTATGACAGTTGATCATCAATTTTAGTTCCAAACACATTACTCTCTCCATTTTCAATCTCTTTAAATCCAGCTGTGTATATCAATGAAGATCAACAATTTGACAGAAAGAAATCAAGATATGGTATCAACTTAGCAATAATAACTATACATATGTACAAATTACACTACCCAAGTAAGTAGGCAACTAGCAATGTAACCGATGTGCCCTTACAACAACGAAGACCCTCCTCACTCATATATGAAATCAAGTATGTAAATGAAGGGATGGTCAAGAGACACTCACTCTCAGAAAGAAATTTAATCAATGCATGTCAAATACCATATTCTTCCCCTTATTTTCATTGCCTAAGTTTTCAGACAGTTAAGTTAGGATCACTATAGGTCTTTTCTTTGGATTTGTAATGTAGGCTTGGGGCTGGTATAATACGCAAGGATATTTAAATTGACTAAGCCTCCTTGGAACTACACTATTTTTGGGGTCTCACTTATCAACCTTTACTTAATTCTCTCCTATATTGATCACACATACTCTGGATGGGTGCGGTATTTTTTTTAAAAAAAATCATTTCTTTTTTTTTACAACTTTTATTTTCTTATTCTTTTTCCACCTCTCATAATTTTTTATTCTTTTCTTTCATTCTACCTTTCTTCATACTCATTTTACGTCACACACCCCTATAGTAGCCACCTTCAACTTAGGGGATTTGCCTCAGTCAGAGTGCATATTGTTCAAGGAGCACCAGGGCCAAAATAGTTTTGTTGTGATACAAATGGGAAGGTGATAGGTATAATAAAAAGAATAGGCATTCAAGCTCAAAAATCAAGATCAAGGGATATTATTCACACATGGAAGGTCATTTAGGCTAAAAGTGGACTAATATCAACAACGGCCTATGATTCTTTCCTAACTGCTATCCTACAACCCAGGAAGGACCAACCGGGCATGTTCTAGTTTTAACACATAACGGGAACTAGGTAGCATCTCACACACACATGGCACAAAGGTACATCACAACCTATTAATTATTCGGTTCATGCAATTGTTAGTAGTGATTATCATACCCTAATACTAATAGCATAAAAAGATTCACAGTAGTCACATATAGATACTCATAATACAGTAACCAGATAGACCATTGGAAAGGTATTTATCATTTCAAGAAAAATCAACAAAAATATGTCAACTATCCTAGATACTTATTTTTTCCCTAGTTAACCACAACACATCACAAAATAAATACAATATGCCTAAACATGCTGGCTCTACTAGGAACAAGACTCTAGGGAAAAGAGGCACGACAACAAAAACCCAAGAGGACATCAACACTCACAAGTTGCTCCACCCTCAACTTAAAATCATGCAATGTCTCCAATGGATCAAACCAAAAAAAGATAGTTAGAAACATACCTGTGGAACCATGGGTGCGATGATCTAATGTCAATCACATAATATGAATACAAATAACAAATTACCTTGAGTTTCCTCCCAAGAAGTGCCTGATTTAATATCGCGGCACGACCTAACTCAACTTTTTCCTCCACCTTGAGAATATGAATTTCACTCCAATCTTAGAGTCCATCTTCTTGCCTCAATCATAGGGGGTGATACAAAAATTAATAAGTCAAGTAGTGGATTGAGCACGGTAAACCACTTAGCCTTAAAGTGAGGTATGTTTTTATGTTGCTTATCAAGTGTAAAATAAAAAATATAGGATTATTGTACCTAATCTTCACACTCTTCCACTATTTTAGATGATTCCACAGAAAAGATATTATCTAAACATAATGTGGAAAAATGCTTCGAGTGAAGCCCAACTAATTCTACTTCAAAATTTACACTATTTACTACACACTTACTTTTAATCACCTTCTTAATGTCAGTCTCAATATCAAGATGTCAATCGAGTGATTGTGATTCTTGTGTTCTCTCCTCAAATTGGCTAATATCCCCCCATACTCTTATTTGTTTAGACACTGTAAACATAGTGGGAGTGTTAACTCTTTTAGATTTGCCCACAACTGTTCTTGATTATCTAAGATTTGTTTCATCAATTTGTTTTCTTGAATCATGACAATACACATATAATCAGTATGATCACTTTGACCACAAGCCAAACACCAAGTTACAGTAAATAGGACAATATCCATATCATATTGTGAAGGTCCAGTCCATGCACTTCCAGGTAAATTTGTAAAGTAAGCCTCAAAACATGGTCCCCCATAATAATAACAAGAATCATCATCACTCAAAAAACCATTTATCCAGGCTGACATCTCAAGAAACGTGTGAGAAAAATAAAAATAAAAAAAAATAAAAAAAATAAAAAAATAGACTAAAAATATTTACAAGTTTGAATCCAAGCAAGTAAACTATAATTCCAAACCAACTCAATACGCCAAATTGTTCCCCGGAAACGATGCCATTTTTTGATAACGCTCAACTTACACCTCAATTTAGTGCAAGGCGGTCGTCGTCAATATATTTGCCTAACTTTGGAGTCAGGGTCGAATCCACAGGGAACAATGTGAGTGGTGATTAAACTAGTTTGAAACTAAAGCTACAAGTTAAATTCTAACAAATGATACAAAAAGATATAATGGGGTTTTTTTAATGATAAATAAATAATTGTTGGTCACTTTAGTTTTAGTGTTTCTAAATCAAGAGTTTGTGAAATAACCAGAATTATGTTCACTAGGGCTTCTGGTACATGACAGATGCTAAAAGTGGTTCAAGATTCTCATGGTGGGTAGGATAACAAGCTATCTTTATCGATGTTATACTTAAATGTATCTTGACCTATTTAAGCATCTAATTTCCTAATCTTTTCGGACTTAGGGAATTTCTGTTCACTGTCCAGATTTTACCTTAGGTTAACTAATCTTGTTAGAGCGCTGATTATTAAAAGAAGTATTTCTGAGTCCCTATTGATAATTCACTTCCTACTATTTTTGATTTCTTTCTCAAGCAAATCAAAGTAGGTGTGTCTACTGTTTGCAACCAACATACGTTAATTAAAACTTCAGAATTATCAAGAAATCCTAACACCTATTAAATCTTAAGTATTAAGCACCTTATCATGACCTAACCCTAGATCCCATAATTCAGGTTAATGTAGTTTAGCCACTCATGATGCGAAGAATGAAATACATAATTGAATTTATAATTGAGAAGATTAACTTACAGAGATGAACAATAATTAGTGAATTGTTGATTAGATCACAAAGAAAAATCCCCCAAATAGTTGTATTGTTTGAATCCAAAAAGATAGAGAAAGAAATATCAGAAAATATTCTCGAAGACTCAAAGTATCGAACTCTTTTCAGAATAATGATGATGATGAATAATCCTCCCCAGAAAACCCCTAAATAATGCTTTTTATAGTTAATCGTAAATAAGGAAATAAAATCACAATGTTTAGAAAATCCTTCAGAATAGGTGACGGTATTTTTGACGACGTGTCAGGGTCCTGACGACTTATAAGGCATATCGTTAGGCTCTCCAGCATTCTTGGCATCTTCTTCTCTAACTGATGGCAAATCTTGACGACTTATCAAATACATGACAACATATCAGAAAGGTCGTCACTTCTTCATTCAAAATTTAATTCTCTGCCTACACTTGATAGCAACTCTGATGCCTTATCACAGTTGTGATGGCATTTTAAAAATGTCATCACAATTTCACTTTAATCCCTTTAACACTGCAATACCTGATGTGATTTTCGATAACTTATCTCAGGGTTGACGACTTATCCGGAATGTCGTCAGCCATACTTCCAGTTCTTTTGCATCAGTTTTCAGCTCTTTTGCTCCTATTTCCTTAAATTTCTCTTGCATCATGACTTTTACTGCAATATCAAATTAAAATAATCAAAAACAACAAAAGTTCCTTAAGACTTCACAATTATTCTCAGTTAAAAGCCTTAAATGTTTTAACGTCTGCTCACACATCACTATGTTATTGTATGTCAAAATACATTGGATTATGAAAAGTTCAAAAGAACATCGAAATCATTAGTTAAGCCATTTGATATTTCTGCTTTAATTGGTGAATATATTATGGCTAGGAGAGTGTATCAGAATTGTATAATAACTATTTGTGGTTGTGATACAATCTTTGATCTTGTTGATCTATAAATGGTAAATTTTGATGTTATAATAGATATGGATTGGTTTACTTCTTGATATGTCACAGTAATTTGTAGAACTAAGACAGTGTATTTCCTTTTTCCAAGAGAGAGAATCCATGAATTGAGGGGTAATATCGATGCACCCAGAGGTAAATTTATTTTTATCTTAAGGAAGAAAGGATGATTTCCAAAGTTTACATACGTCATCAAGTTAGAGTGAAAGATATAGATGTGGAAGCACCAATTCTTCAAACTATTGTAGGGGTAAATAAATTTCCCAATGTATTTCTTAAAGATCTTCAGGTTTGCCTCTAGGGCGAGTAGTAAAGTTTGGTATTAATGTGATTCCAGGTACTCAACGAATATTTATTCCTCCATATAGAATGGACACAACAGAATTACGAGTGTTGAAAGAGAAACTAAAAGACTTGCTTGAAAAAGGATTCATAAGGCCGAGTATGTCCCCTTGTTGTGCACTCATGTTTTTTGTTTGTAAGAAAGATTGCTCGTTAAGAATAAATATCGACTATCAACAACTAAATAAAGTGAAAATAAAAAAATATATCCCCTTCCAATAAATGATGACCTATTTGATCAGTTAGTAGGTGCCAAGTGTTTCTCAAAGATTGACTTGACGTCAGGTTACTACCAAGGTGAGGGTCAAAGAGAAAGATATACCCAAGATAGTTTTTCAAAAACGATACTATTGTTACAAGTTTCTAGTCATGTCCTTTGGGATAGCTAATACATTAACAACTTTTATTGATTTGATGAATAGGAAGTTTAAGCCTTTCTTTGATGTGTTTGTGATAGTGTTTATATATGATACTTTAGTATTAAAGATAAAAACAGGACCATGCTAGTCACTTACAACAGGTGCTACAGATTCATTGTGATCGTATGTTATACGCAAAGTTCTCTAAATAAGATTTTTTATTAAAATCTGTGTTATTCTTAGGTCATATTGTTTCTATTAAAGGAATATAGGTCGATACACAAAAGATAAAAGTTTTGAAGAGCTGGCCAAGACCGACAATGCCTACAGAGGTTTGCAATTTCCTAGGGTTGGAAGATTATTATTGAAGGTTAGTTGAAGCATTTTCTTCAACTTCCTCAACTTAAACAAATCTAAAACATAAGGCATCCAAGTTTCAATGGAATAACGTATGTGAAAGGAGTTTTCAAGTTTCAAAATTTTCATCATTTTATTTTTGACACACCCATGTTCCAAATATTAATTTTTAACTTAGATTGTGTTTAGGTATGTTTATAGGATATATCGAAAGATTTTTGACTTTAAACATAAGAAAAGTTTAATGATTTCACTATACATTCATCCTTCGGGTTCCTAGCTATAAATTACTTTCAAATTTTTGAGTTTCTAAGGCATGTTACTCTTCTCCAAAGCTTATTTTGTTAAAAACATGTATTTACAATTGTTATCCAAAAAATTTACTTGGTGATTATGGGTGAGGGTTGACTGTTTTTGAGTATTATTGATTGAATTATTTCCCATGATTTTTGTGAATTATTCATACCTTGAATTGATAGTTTTTGAACATTTTGGGTGCATAGGTATGTAAATTTGAATGAGGGTCGAGGCATTCTCCCAAATTGATGATTTTGGTTAGAAATTGGTTTTAGAAATTATGCTCCCTTACCCATCAGCATAATTGTACTGTAAATACAATTTATCACATAATTTGATTTACTTACCTATACTATTGTATTGTATAAAGGTTTAAATGGATAAATATGGAATTTGAAGGCCTTGTTTGCCATGATTTTGATTTTAAATTAAAGCTTAGGGGTTGAGGCATTCCCCCGAGATAATTTAATAAAATAAAGGGGGTCAAGGCATTCTCCCAAATTGAATTAATGAAACAAAAGAGGTCGTGGCATTCCCCCAAGTGATGTATAATTTAATTAACAAAATGATATTAGCTTGTAAGCGTAGTTGGTATGAAGATTCTAACGGTGTATGCCTAAATGGATGACTATGGTTCAATGAATGAGAATTTTTAAATGTTTAAATTAGGCTTAAAGGGGGTTTTGTTGCTAGCTATGAAGGTTAAGGTCCTGAAGGATCAAAATAAAAAATTTCTATTTTCCGATGTGATGGTTGATCTTAATGGCCATGAGCATGTATAACATGTTACATATATTTGTATCCTGGATTGATGTGGGGTTGAAGGCATTCACTAGTCTTCTATGATATTTTTGATTTGTGCGTCTTATATACACTAGGGCCTATCCAGCATCGGGGCTGGACACATATAGCCTGTGGGTATTTTATAATGGTAAGCTACACTGTCCAAGCAAATATTTTACTTTTCGATAGGACTTTGCTTTGTGGAATAGTTTATGTCATATACTATCTTTCAGCTTCTTTTAGTTATCATTGTGGGTATGTCCTGACTTAGATTGATGCTGATTTCATAGAGGCTTTGTAGATTATTGTGGATTGGAATTGTGTTGGAATCTTAGTTACCTTTGAGATATTCACTTATCTTATTTATATGTATTAGTTTTCTTTAATTGTTATAGTATATATTTTATTTTGTCTGACTAGGGAAATAGGGTGGTCTTTAATCCTCGGCAAATACCCACCATAGACAAGCCCTTATCTAGGTTTTGATAAGATTGGTATTTGATTATGGTTTAGAGTCATCGGGTATCCACAAATCCATGTTAGATAGAGTTTCTTTCATGTATGTGTAGCACGTCACACATATAAAGGAGAGGCTCTGAGGTATTTAGGAACATTCCTCTTTCTTGTGATCTATTTTTAGGCTATAGAGTCTATGGTCTTAAAATCCCCTCAATTTTTGTTTATTCATACTTTAGATCATGCCTCCCTGAAGATCTGATGCTTATGGAAACTTTTCTATCCCACTTAATGATAATATAAAGGGAACTCGTTCTACTTAGAAGTACAAACCTAGTTTAGAGTCCCAACTCCTAATTGTATAGTCCTTCATGGAGTTCTACCAGTTCCTACTAGTCCTCCTCGTGCTCCATAGGCTGATGATTTTCATGCTTCACCGCCCTAAGAGGATATTTCTAATATTGAATTTCATCGATCTATTTATTTGCGGACTCTATTGGTCACTTCTCAACCTTGTTAGCCTGATTTTGTTGGTTCTGTTACTCTATCTTCTGAGGTCACTAAAGTTGGCCAGCTTATGAGGTTGAATCCCTTGACCTTTACTGGAAAAGAGTTGAGGAGGATCCTTAAGGATTCATTGATGAGATGGAAATGATTTTCAAAGTGATGAATACTTCTAAATTTGATGGAGTGAAGTTTGCTGCATACGATCTAAGAGATGTGGCATATAAGTGGTATGATGAATATGAGCAGTTGAGGTGTGACGATGCTTAGTAGGCTATATGGGAGGAATTTTTTGTTATCTTCCTCGATTACTTTTTTTCTTAAGAGTTAAGGGAGGCAAAGGCTAAGGAGTTCGTGAATTTGAAGAAAGGAAGTATGATAGTAAATGAATATACACTAAAATTCCATAAACTATCTTGCTATGCTCTAGATTTTATGTCTTCTATGCAGGCTATGATAAGGAAGGTCTCTTAGAGTTTGCATTAGGAATTGGTGTTGTAGTGCAAGGTCATCCTATTGAATAGTGATATGGATATCTCTAGGCTTGAAGTGTACACGCAATAAGTTGAAAAGGAGAAGAATAGATAAGAAGAAATAAACAAAAGGCAGAGTAAGAAATTTAGGTATTTTGAGAAGGGTAGAGGTCATCAGAATAGTGGTAGAGATGTCAGACAGTGGAGCAAGAAGAAGGTTTTGGGAAATTCTGATTTTTATTCTAAGGCTAGTTCCTTATACCCTAAGTATTCAGGTGACCGTTGCTTCCATATAAGCATGGGGTTTAAGGGATCAGGTGCCTAGTTTTAAGCCAGTGAAGCTCTATCGATCCCATCTTATCCTCCTTGCCATTATTGTGGGAAGGTGCACCATGGAGTTTGTGATGAGAAGAAGGAATAAGTTCTTTATATGTGGCTAGCCTTATCATATTTAGAGGAACTCTTCGTTATCAAATATTGCTATTGGAGCTAATAAGGTTCTGGTTTCTACTTCTTTAACTGCTGCACCAAAGTGTGCTACTTTTAGTACCGACACTAGCCGAAATTGACTCTATACTCTTGCCAGCCGTCAAGAATCTGAGCTATCTCCTAATGTTGTTACTTATATGTTATAAGTTTTCTCACGTCATATGTATTTTCTGGTTGATCTGGTAATGTTATAACTTTTCTCACGTGATGTGTATTTTTTGCTTGATCTGGGTCTAATTTTTCTTGTGTGACCTCTTTTGTGGCTGTTTATTTTAGTTTTTATCCCAAAAGTATTTTGGACACCTTTTCTATTTCTACGCTAGTGGGTGATTTTATGGTTGCGTGAAAAATTTATAGGGGTTGTGTGGTGTCTATAATTGATAGTGAGACTTTGGTCGACTTAGTAGAGTTGGATATGTTAGATTTTGATGTAATTCTATGCATGGATTGGCTTCACTCTTTCTATGCTTCCCTTGATTGTCAAACCTAAAAGGTCAGCTTCTAATTCCTAAATAAACTGTGATTGAGTGGGAAGAGAGTTTCGTAGTACCTAAGAAAAGGTTCATATCATATCTTATAGCCCAAAAATTAATTTCCAAGAGGTGTATATATCATCTAGTTTGGGTTAAGGATTTTAACTATGAAGGTCCTTCCTTGCAATCTATCCTTGTTGTCAATGTATTCCATGAGGTATTTCCCAATGATCTTTTTGGTATTTCTCTCGATAGGGAAATATATTTTGGGATTAATCTTTTACCAGATTCTCATCCTATTTCCATTCCTCCCTATAGAATGGCTCCGGTTGAGTTGAAAAAACTTAAAGAGTAGTTGAAACAACTTCTTAATAAGGGTTTTTATTCATTCTAGTGTTTCCTTGTGGGGTGCTCTAGTGCTTTTTGTGCATAGAAAGGACGGTTCCCTTCAAATGTGTATAAACTATTATCGGTTGAATAAGGTGACAGTGAAAAATAAGAACCCTTTTTCTAGGATTGATGAACTCTTTGACTAGCTTCAGGGTGCTAAGTTCTTCTATAAGATTGACCTTAGGTCAGGCTATCATCAGTTGAAGATTAGGAAGGTGTACATCCTAAAGTGTACAATTCATAGATGGTACGGTCATCACATGTTCTTGGTCATGTATTTTGGATTAACTATTGCTTCGATTGCATTTATGGATCTTATGAATTGGGTATTTAGACTGTTTCTTGACTTTTTTGTTATCGTGTCTATGGATGACATCTTGGTATATTCTAAGAGTAAGGAGTACCTTGCCAATCACCTCCGTATAGTGTTACAGACCTTTTAGGATCAATATTTGTATGCCAAATTTTTGAAGTTTCAATTTTTGTTGGATGTTGTGACCTTTCTGGGTCATGTGGTTTCTATCGAGGGGATCAAGGTGGACCCATAGAAGGTTGAGGCATTTAAGAAGTGGCCCTACGACTCCAATCGATATTTGAAGCTTTTTGGGTTTAGACAGGTATTATAAGAGGTTTGTAGAGAGTTTTTCTTTGATTTCTACTTCATTCATAAGTTGACTCCGAAAAAGTTAAAGTTTCTATGGTTTAATTCTTATAAGGGTAGTTTTTAGAAGTTGAAGGATAAGTTGACTTATGCACCGATCTTGACCATACTCGAGGGTGATGACAATTTTGTTGTTTATTATGATGCTTCTAGTGAGGACTGGGTTGTGTGTTTTTAAAGTATGGCAACTTTGTAGCTTACGTTTCTAGGTAGCTGAAGGTTCATGAAAGAAATTATTTGGCACATGACTTAGAGTTGGCGGTGGTGGTATTCGCTTTGAAGATCTGGTGTCACTATATGTATGGGGTACATGTTGACATTTTCTAAATTCATAAGAGCTTTCATATGTATTCACTCAGAAGGAGTTGAATCTCAGGCAAAGAAAATGGCTTGAGTTTCTCAAAGACTATGACATAAGTCTTCCCTATCACCCAGGTAAAGCTAATGTGGTTGCTGATGCTCTTAGCAGGTTGTCTTTGGGTAGCTTATCTCATGTGGTGTAGGATAAGTAAGTATTGGTGAAAGATATTCACTAGTTAGCTAATCTTGGAGTTCGTCTCTTGGATTCTTTGGATGGAGGTGTGATAGTGCAAGAGGTGGTGAAGTCATATTTTGGTGCTGAGGTGAAGGAGAAGTAGGTTTTGGATCCCATTCTTATGCAAATTATGGGTGATATGGGTCAGTAGAATGTTATGGATTTTGAGATTGGTGGTGATGGTATGTAAGGTACTAAGGAAGATTGTGTTTTCATATGTTGATGGGCTGCGGTAAAGGATCTTGACTGAGGCCCAGGAATTGAGGTATATGACATCTTGGTTCAATGAAGATGTATCATGACTTGAAAGAGAGCCACTAGTGGATCAACAAAGACGTGGCCAATTTTATGGCTAAGTGTATGGTTTGTCAACAAGTAAAAGTGGAGCACTAGAGGCCTGATGGGTTATCTCAAGACAATGAGTTGCCCATGTGGAAATAAAAAAAGAAGGTGATAAATATCAATTTCGTTATAGGTCTTCTACGGTCTCATAGTCAGTTGATTCAATTTGGGTCCTCATAGATAGGATGACTAAGTTTGCTCATTTCTTTCTAGTGAGGACTAACTACTTTACAGAGAATTATGCAAACTTGTTCATTCAGGAGATCGTCAAGTTGCATGGTGCTCCAGTTTCCATTATCTCTGATCGAGGTATGCAGTTCTCTTCTCACTTTGGCATGCATTTCAAAGAGATCTTGTAATACCCTACATTATTCTTAGTTCGATTCAACTCTTAGTTGCATGCATAAGGGGCTTAAGGCCTGAAAATTTAACCTCGTGTTGGGGACTTATCTATTTTCAAGGCCCCTAAACTTTGAGGATTTTTAATTTGATCTTCACGATCCTGAGATGTTGATTTTTGAGTTAAGTCATGTTCAGGGACGTAAGAAGTATGACTTAGGGAAGTTTTAGATTTTTCAGAAAAGGTTAGGGGTATGTTTGGATAACAAAACTAGTGGGTTACCATGATAAGCCCGCGATGTGGCATTACTCCCAAACTCATGTTTACCGCATCGCGGTGAGGGAATTCCACTGCTGCAATTAGATTACATTGTTGTGATGATGCTGCATCCAGTTTTTTATTTAAATGGTTAAGGGGAAATCGGATCTTTTCCTACTCAACCGAATCGTTCATAACATTACTTGGGCATTAGTTATGGGATAATTTTTCCATTCTTCTCCAATTTTCCTCTCAAGAAAACCCTCCTCTTTTCCCCAAGAACACAAATTCAATTCCTTTGTCCCTGAGAAATCAAGAATTCAAGCTCCCCAAGTTCAAGAACCTTCTAGGAAGTATCAAGAATAGCATTTTCCTTTCAAGTCAAAAGCTTAAGGTATGTGGGGTGTCCATTCATGGGTCCCTTTCACCCATGAAGCCCAAAAATCCTCTTTTCAATTAAAAAATGGATTTTTCTATCATTATTGTATTTTATATTGCTTAATATGGGTTTAATTCATGTTTTCATGGTAATTTAAATATAACTTAGTCCATGTATGATCCCATACAAAATTTGAATTCCTCATGCTATGAATTTCAGTTTCCCATGTCTTATCAAATGAACTTCATATTATGTAATTCTAATGTTTAAAATACCCCAATGTACAAGTCCATGCTTTCAAAATGTTTGATGAAATGCCCCTGTTTTTGAGTTAAACCATGATTCAATATTACAGTTTTAGTTTAATGTCATGACTCAATACCTATATTTCTTACATGATTTTTAGTTTTCCAAGTATGATTTAGTTAATCCATAAATATCCTTATTCAGTTATTGTGATTAAGATAAGCACTATAAGAAATAATATTCAGTTAAACTTAATCAGTTTAGTACTAGTGTAAGTTCAGTTGGGAGTAGGATTTAGTACCGAGTGAATCTTGGGATGGGGGATCACCCTCCAGTGAGGACTGCATCCTTTGTAGCATTCATGGGTTACCTTATGGTATATCAGTACAATTTTATTTAGTGCTCACAACAGGTACCAACTCATGGGTAAGCTTGTGGTTACTTGTGACAGTAAGCACTGTTGTCGCGGCAAGTGGGTAGCCTTGGTCATGAAAAAGCTTGGTATCAAAGCCTACGATTTTATCGTGTCCTAGGGCGTTTGAAAGTTGCATTGAGTAGAGTCTTGTGCGTGGGTGTGAAGCATGCCACACTTACAGACAAGAGACTAAGAGACGTTTTTGGAAAAAGTTTCCTTTCTTTCAGTAATCCTTCATTCCATTTACAGACTATGCCTCCTAAAAGAAATAACAGAAGAAGGAATGGGGACCAACCCATACCTCTACCTATTCAGGAAGATCCCTTGAATGAGCATTTCTCTCACGGTGAGTTCAGAGCTACTTTTACAAACTTAGCCCATTCAGTAGCTGCTCAGAATAACCAACGACCTATTTCCCTAGCCAATCTAGTGGAAAATACACCAGCAACTAGGATTTGGGATTTCACCCAAATTAATCCCCCTTTGTTTTCACAATCCATATCTGAAGAAGATCCATAGGAGTTTTTCGATATGGTTCAGAAGGTGATAGTTATTATGGGCGTCACTTTGAGTGAGAATTCATAGTTGGCTTCATATAAGTTTCAAGATGTAGCACACACCTGGTTTATGTAGTGGAGGGAGGACCATGGTGTTGAGGTAGGGCCTGTTGAGTACGAGAATTTTGCCATGACTTTTCCATACAAATTCATTCCATTTAAATTGATGGAGGCTCAGATTTAGAATTTCATTAATTTGAAGAAGGGCAGCATGAGTGTGAAGGAGTACTCGCTTAAGTTTACTAAGTTGGCAAGGTATGGTCCTAATGTGGTTACAAATAATAGGTCTTGAATAAATTCATGTCTGGTAAAGCTAATAGTGTTGTTAAGGAGTGTAGGACTACCATGTTAATTAAGGAGATGGACTTATCTAGATTTATTGTTCATGCTCAGCAGACTGAGAAAGAGAAGCTTAAGGAGAAAGAGAGAGAGAGAATAATAGGGCCAGAATAGTTAGTTTTAACTTTTCTCAGCCAATGTCAGAAGGTGGTAAGCATTCTCAGTTTTGTCAAAAATTTTTAGCCCAGCTCCATGGGTGATTTTTGTCACCTCACGGATAATAAGGCAAGTGGAGTGTGGTTTAGTTTTAGTCAAAAGGTGAGCCACTTCTAGATTATTGGTCTTTGTTGCTTGACTGCTCTTTAAAATACTATGCATCTTTTTAGTATTTCTTTACAAGGAAGGGTGTTGGGAAATTAACATAGCACATGTGCAACGAGCTACTTGTGGTTGCAATTCAAATCAAAGTTTATATGACCTTTAAGGCATAAATTTGGGCATAAATAATTGTGTCTCTTGGTGTAAGGTAGTGTTGCTTAAGGATAAGAAAATGGTTTAAGTTGGGGTTGTTGATGAGTGGTGATTTTACTACTTATTTACACTCAATTTTAGTGCACAGATTGTCCCAAATGTGTTACGGACATAATTCTAATTTAATGCACTAATATCCACTCTTTGCAAGTATAGGAGTTAAAGAGACAAAGAGATGTGGATTGGAGCTTAAAATAATCCAAAAGAAGTAGAAAAAGTTTAGCAGAAGACTTGAAGTGAAATAGCCTTAGTTCTGCGGTCGCGGTCCATTGGCAACGGTCGCAATCAATTAAGATGGTCAATCAACTAGGACCACGGAAGTCAATTGCGGTAGCATAGCTGCAGTCGCAGCCAGACTTGCGCGATTGCAGCTTGGCGGAAATGTTCAGCCCAAGGGCAAAATTGTAATTGCACGTACTGATCCCAATTTGATAAAAAGGACTCAAACCCTAAATTGATGAACATTAATTCTATCACTATTCCATTTCCCCCTTCTCTTTTTAGGTTTTGACTTGAGACTTTGTAGCCTCCATTTGTGGAGAAGAAAATATTGTGTAAATTTTGGGTGAAGAATACATTGGTGAACTTCTAAGCTGAAGATTTGCTCACTTCCATTGTTGAATTTGTGGGATAGCCAACTTTGAAGTAATATTCTCTTAGATCTTCTGCAACTTTGATTCAATGGAGATTATAGGTTTACCCATTCTTGTTTATCTTATATGTAGCTAAACCTCCCTGTTGGGGTTATATGAGAATACAGATTAAAGTGTGTTTGGGTTGTGATTATTTGTATCTATTTGGTATTTCATGTTTATGGGTTCTATTATTGCTATGCTATTTTTGTTGGGATTTTATGGGTGAAAGCTCCAAGTACCCACATAGTTTTGATGAGTGAAAGCTCCAATCTCTAGAAAGTTCAATGTCGTCATCCAAAGAAGGGTTTTGGGTGATCTTTAGGAATCTATATCATCCTTGAATGAGGGATATATGGTCCAAAGAAATGATATACAAGTATGTGTGTAGTTTTCTAAATTTTCACTATCTTAGACATAGGGGTAAATGTGTGGTTAACTATGTCATGGGTGTCATACTAGAAATAGGGATGCCTAGATTGAGGTTGTATTTGCAAATTATCAAACACACCCATTAGGTATTAGAATGAATTAATAGGTGAAAGTTAGGTGTTTTGTTGAAAGGCTAACATCAAAACCTAAAACCAAGCCTATCCATATTATAATTACTAAAGTGATGTTGATAATTAGCTCCCATATGTCACTCCCTTAGTAACGCATAATCTTAAGATCTGTGCATAATTTTTAAAACTCTAATTATTTGTAGCCCCAAATTTACACTAGAAAATTCCAAAGAGAAATATTAGTGTAGGAACTCACCTCCTCCATTTTATCTTTTTGTTACATTCGTTTGAATTTAACTTATATCTATCATTTTGAATTAATTTGATTAAAATTCATATTTTTCCTCGTGGAATCGACCCCGACTCCAAAGTTGGGTAAATATATTGATGATGACTGCCTTGTACTTAAATTGATGTGTAAGCTTAGTGTTATCAAAAATTATTGATGAGCGGTGATTTTACCACTCATTCGCACTCAGTTTTAGTGCACAGTACCTTGTCTCAGATGAGTTTTAGGCATAATTGTGATTTAATAAACTAATATCAACTCTTTGCTGGTATAGGAGTTGAAAAGACAAATCTCTGCAGATTGAAGCTTGAAATGATCAAAAGGGAGCCAAAAAAGTGCAGTGAAATAGCCTCAGTAACCGTGGTCGTGGTCCATTGGCTGCGGTCGTGGTCAGTCAAGATTGTCTATCAACCTCGACCAAGGAAGTCAGTCACGGTAGCAGCCAGACTTGCACGATCGCGGTTTTGCAGAAATGTTAATCCCAAGGGAAAAACTATAATTATACGTGCTGATCCCAATTTGAACAAAAATACTAAAACCCTAATTTGATGTATCATTCATTCTATCTTTCCCCCCTCTCTCTAGGTTTTTAATTGAGACTTTATAGACTCCATTTTTGGAGAAGAAAATATTAAGTAAATTTTGGGGGAAGAATACATCGGAGACTTTCTAAGTGGAAGATTTGCTCACTTTCATTGTTGAATTTCTGGGAGAGCAAAGCTTGAAGTAACATTCGTTCATATCTTCTACAACTTTGATTCAATAGAGATTATAGGTATATCTTTGTCTGTTTATCTTACGTGCAGCTAAATCTCCCTCTTAAGGTTATGTGAGAACATGGATTAAAGTGTATGTGAGTTATGATTGGTAATACATATTTATGGGTTCTTTTATTGTTATGCTATATTGGATGGTATTTGATGGGTGAAAGCTCCAAATATCCATATGGATTTGATGTGCGAAAGCTCCAAGCTCTAGAAAGTTCAATGTTATCTTCGAAAGAAGGGTTTTTGGTAAACTTTAGGATTACATATCATCCTCGAAAGAGGGATATGGGGACCAAAGCATTGATAGACAATTATGCAGGTAGTTTGCTAAATTTTTACTATTTTCGACATATGGGTGAATGTGAGGTTAACTATGCCATGGGTGTCATCTTAGAAATAGGGATGCCTTGATTGAGGTTGTGGTTACAAATTGTCAAACACGCCCATTAGGTATTTGAAAGAATCAATGGGTGAAAGTTTGGTGTTTTGTTGAAAGGCTAACATCAAAACCTATAACCAAGCCTTCCCATATTTGAATTACTAAAGTGATTTTGATAATTAGCTCCCACATATCACTCCCTTAGTAATGCATAATCCCAAGATACATGCATAATTGTTAAAACTCTAATTATTCATAGCCCCAAATTTACAGTAGAAAAGTTCAAAAAGAAAAATTAGTGTAGGAACTCACCTTTACTATTTTTTCTTTTTGTAACATTTTTTTTAATTTAACTTGTATGTATCATTTTAAATTAATTTGATTGCCACTCATATTATTCCTCATGGATTTGACCCAGACTCTATAGTTAGGTAATTGATGACGATCTCCTCACACTTAAATGGATTTGTAAGTTGAGTGTTATCAGGTGTCTTTATCACTTGGTCTGGGTTCAGTATTCTAACTCGAAAGGTCCTTCTTTGCAATCAGTTTTAGTGGTTAATGAGTTTCTAAAGGTCTTTCTAGATGATCTCCCTAGTGTTCCTCTAGATAGGGAAATAGACATTGGTATTAATTTGATTTTGGACACTTGCCAATATCTATTTATCCATGTTGAATGACTTCAGCTTAATTAAGGGAAATTAAGGATAGAATTAAAGATCTTATGGATAAGGGGTTTATTCATCTCAGTATTTCTCTGAGGGGTGCACCGGTTTTGTTTGTGCATAAGAAGGATGGTTCCCTTCGAATGTACATTGACTTCAGGTAGTTGAACAAGGTAACAATCAAGAACAAACATTTTCTCCCAAGAGTGTATGATCTATTTTATCAGTTATACGGTGCCAAGTTCTTTTGTAAGAGAGATTTTTGGTCTAGGTACCATTAGCTTAAGATGAGGGAGATGGAGATCCCTATGATGACTTTTCGTACATTGTATGGGCATTTGACTTCTTAGTGTTGTCATTTAGGTTGATCAATGCTCCAATAGCATTTATGGATTTAATGAATAAGGTGCTCAGGCAGTATTTGGATCTTTTTGTCATTGTGATTATTGATGACATTTTGGTGTATTTAAGAAGTTAGATGGATCACGCTAGTCATCTCCATGTTATGTTTCATACCTTAAAGGAATAATGGTTGTTTGCCTTAATCTCTAAGTGTGATTTTTGTTTGAATGTCGTGACTTTTTTGGGTCATATTATTTCTAGTGAAGGGATAATGGTTGATCCTCAAAAGGTTGTTTCGGCGAAAGGGTAGACTAGGCCCATGACTCCATCTGATGTTTGGAGCTTCTTAGGTTTATTTGGGTATTATAAGATGTTTGAGGAAAGCTTTTCGTCGATAGATACCTTTGAAAAAGATAACCTAGAAGAAGGTTATGTTTTTTTTGTCAGATGCTTGTGAGTGAAGTTTTGAGAAGTTAAAGAATAGGTTGACTTCGACTCTGATTTTTACTTTCCCGTAAGGTAATAAGGGGTTTGTGGATTATTGTGACGAACTAAGGATTGCTAGTGTTTTAAAGTAGTATTGGAAGGTGATTACCTTTTATTCCAGGCAGTTGAAGGTGCATGAGAGGAATTATCCTACTCATGATTTGGAGTTGTTTGTGGTTATGTTTACTTTGAAAATATAGAGGCATTATCTTTATGGTGTTGATGTTGATATCTTTTCTGATCATAAATGTCATTAGTACATGTTCAAAAAGAAGGAGCTTAATCTCAAGCAGAAGAGACGGCAAGAGCTTTGCAGAGATTGTGACATGAGTCTTCACTATCACCCGCGTAATGCTAACTTTGTTCTTGATGCTATTATCAGGTTGTCTATGGGCTATTTGGCTCATGTGGTGGAAGAAAAGTGGGAATCGTTGAAGAATATTCATTGCTTGGCCAATTTTTGAGTTTGTATCTTAGATTCCAAGGATGGTGGTGTGATGGTTTAAGAAATGGTTTGATCGTCTCTTGATGTAGAGATTAAGGAGAAGAAAGTTTTGGATCCCATCTTGATGAAAATAAAGAGTGATGTTGGTAGGCAAAAGATGGCAGTATTGAGATTAGAGTTGATGGTACTTTGCGGTACCAAAAGAGGCTGTATGTTCCAAATGTCGACGGCTTATGGCAAAGAGTTTTGGATGAGGCACATGAGTCGTGCTATGTTGTCCATCATGGCTCAAGATAAATATACCATTGGTGGAATGGTATGAAGAGATGTGTAGTTGACTTCATGGCCAAGTGCATGGTGTGTCAAAAGGTTAAGGTCAAGCACACAAAGCTTAGTGTATTGCATCAAGAAATAGAGTTGCCTGAATGGAAGAGAGAGATAGTCAATATGGATTTCATTACTTGTCTTCCTTGGTCCCAGAGTTACCAAAAGTCTTATGCAGAAGTTAGGAATAGAGATTTGGAGTTTGAGGTTGGGGACATAGTGTTCCTAAAGGTGTCTCCCATGAAGGGAGTAGTGCGGTTCAGCAAGAAGGAGAACCTTATTCCTCTATTTGATTGTCCTTATGTGATTTTGCAGAGAGTTGGTAATGTTGCTTATGAGTTGGAGATGCCATTTAGTTTGGGTTTGGTTCATCCGATCTTTCATATTTCAATGTTAAGAAAGTGTATTGGCAATCATTCTTTGTTCATTCCTTTGGAAGGTTTGGATATTTCAGATTCGTTGTCTTATGAAGAGGTCCTGGTTGAGTCATTGGATAGGCAAGTTTGTTGGTTTCGAACCAAGGATGTGGCTTCAGTTAAGGTTCTATGGCGGAATGACAAGGTAGAAGAAGCTACATGGGAAGCAAAAGAGGATATGAAGTCCAGGTATCCATTCTTGTTTTCTAATCCTTGTATTCGTGCAGAAGGTACGTGTTTTTGAAAACATCTTTATTTTCTAAGTTTTTTAAAGAAAAGATTAATATCTTTGTTTATTTGTTTCTCAACTTTGTTAAAGGTTGGGAATATGTTTGAAAATACAAATGACTGTGTGTGGTTGCCCCTACCTTATCCATTATTAGGGGACGAATGGTCCTATTGGGAGAGAATGTTACATCCTGGGATTTGGACTTAGAAATTTTCCTCAAAAACCATTCTTCGGACCCAATACGACTCTAGGGTATGATCCATATGCTAGGGTACGAGTGGTATGGTCCAATCATAAGATGACCAGTGTTAGTTGGTGGGTTGGTTTTGATTATTTGAATGGTCACGACTTTGGGGTACGAGTCATAAGGATTGGTACGAGTCGTATTGGTGACTTGTATGGTGGGAATTGTTTTATCTTTCTAGTAGTTCATTCTGCTTGGGATACGAAATGCATACTGAGGTTACGACTTGGTTGGATGAGTCATATGCTAGAAAGTGTCTGATCTAAAGTTAAGGCTAGGGTGCGACTGGTGGAAACCAATAGTAAGGAATGGTATGACTCGTAAGAGTGTTAGTCTTTTCCCTATGATGGGTTTTTTAGGGACTTAAGTGGGTGTATTCAGGACATTTCCCTACTTACTCTAATTATGAACCATGAAATCTTATACACTTAGAAGGTTATTTACCCTATTATATTCATTAACACTTAGAAAACTATTTCAAAACACATCATAATTGTCTCAAGAGCTTTTGGGTCAAGAAAGCTAGGGTTTCTACTTAGGGATTGCTTTGGGGCTTGTTTCAGTGATTTTTTTCCATCATCTTTATCGATTTAAGGCATATTCCTCATCCCTACTAATTATTTCTAAAAAGGAATGGATTTTATGGATGTTTTCATCATTTCAATGTTTCATGGTTTATGGTTTTCAACTAATATTTGGGATTTTTGCTTATAATGGCGTGGTTATGGTTTCCGATGGTTTAATTATGCTTTTATGTGGATCCATGATGGATTTGGGAAAATTAATTGCATGTTAATGGTTTAATGGTCTTTGGAATTGGTTTTTGTTATATTATTCCCCCAAGGTGTTTGATAAAATGCTTACAAAGATATGAATATTGCATTGACTTCTTAAATGGAACTCTTGTTTGTTTCATTTTATATATGAAACTATAAATGGTTCTAATGTCATACAAAGGTTAAAAGCTAATTGGTTATGCTTGTGAAGAACATGGTAGTCTCCCAAGAGGTTAATATGGTAAACGAAAAGGGCACTTGATATTCCCCTTAACCAAAATGGTTTGTCTATGGATAAATCTTGCAAGTATGGTTGGTATGACGATACCACTAATAATAGACCTTGGATAATAAATTTTAATCTGATTTTTTGGACATGGTTTTAATTTGGAAATTAATAGTGAGATGTGTAACTAAGCCATTAAGATGGATGTTCTGGGGGGACCGATACTGGAAACTCATATTTATCGATATGAGGGGTCTTTGATGACCACGTGTGAGTGTCACATTTTATATTGGAGGGATGTACTAGTAATCACATGGGATATTTCCTAGTTGTGGGGCTACATGCTCTAGGACTCTTTTTTCAGGGTGATCTAAACCCATATGGCCATGGGTATAGTTAAACGGCATGATTACATAACCCAGGTAAAGGTTTTAAATTCATGCGAAACACAGATTCCCTTTCCCGGCACATGTATATATGTATGGTTCTTTGCATCATGGATGGTCTTACTTAGTTGTTTAAATGGCATTATTGTATCCTTATTCAGAGATACATACAAGCGGTAAATCGTAAACCTATCTACTGGCTGCTGTATACCCACGCTATGTACGAACCGCTCATTCAAATACTCCTACATAGTGATTAACTCAGGGACAACTTTTGGTTTGAAGTGGTGAGCTTCCATCTTTCCAAAAGAATTCATTTAATTATGGGGATATTTTAGATATTTTACTATTTTTAGATATCGGTTTTTGTAATGAACCTAGACTACCCCCTAGTCGTCACAAGATGCTTGCGACCCCGAAGGACCACAAGCTAACCCATGAATGATATCTGTTGTGAGCACTGAAAAATAATACTTAATTAAATGCAGAGTAATAGGCTTAAATACCATAAGTTTCAAAACATCTAAAATAACAATAATCAATAATAACATCTGACTCTAAAATACTGTCTAAAAATCTAGTCTTAAAAGTGTCTAACTAAAACTGTCTAAAAATGGAGTTGATGGGACATTCCCCTAACAAACTCTATCTACAAAAATACTGCTAAGCTGAAGTACTAAAATAAAAGTTTATCCTAGATAGATGAGGACTCACTGCTAAGTCTACTACTATCGGCGGAATCTGGCTAAGCATGGTCAGGAACCTAAAAGTCCGAATCGATGATATGAAACATCATAGCACAAGAAACGGGTTTGTGATTAGTACGTGGGAATGTACTGGTATACTAAATGAGGTAAGGCTGAATGCATGGGTTCATATGCATGAACAATAACTAACTGAATGATATGCAAGGGTCTGTAGCATACATGGAGGATCTGTAACTACTGAACATACTGTGCGTACTGCAATTGAGTATACTAGAACTGATTCTAAAAACTGATAACTGAATATACTGATAATCTAAGATCACTGATAATCTGAGTTACTGATAACTAAGTGACTGTATCTGGCAGTCCTGATTCTGTAGAACTGAACTCAGTTTTATTCTGAAGATAGAGACTAAAACTAAAACTATGGGAGGTAATCATCTAACCGACATGCCCCAATCTGAACTAATAAGGGTCCAATCTATACCCCCAATTAGAAGGGTGCCAGTACCATGACACGGGTAAAGGCAAGTTGAAGAGTAAACCTCTACTGATAGGTTCCCTAAACAGTAATGGTTGTACCCTCTACTGGTAGTACAAAACCTCATCAGACCTCAACTGGAAAGTTTCATGTCTCAACCTACGCTGGCTACATAGTTCTGGAATACAAGGATTGCTTCTAAGGATTACACCCTCTGCTGGCAGGTGAACCCCCATCATAGGGTTCACTCAGTACTGAATCCTACTCCCAACTGAAAGACATTGAACTGTTATACTAAACTGATACTGAAATTATTGAGTTTTACGAAGTTCTGTAACTGATTGAATTCTATTGAGTTCTGTAATGGACTAAGAGTACTACTAATCATGACATAACTGATACTATTCTGTAATTGTCACTGGCTCTAGGTAAATAGCTAATTATTGGGTATTAAATACCCCCTGGACTCGATAGCCTTAAAAGTAAAGAAAAACATCATCTTGAACAACATAACAATGTTTATTTGGTCATAATTCATTCATAGAGACATTTAATCAAACAAATGTAATGCATTAACTTGTACATGGATGGGGAATACATGTTAGCATGCTATAGTGGCATTATTTCATTCTCAAAGACAATTTATCAAATATATAAGAATCATACTTGGTTCATTAAATCATAAACACTTAGGGTTAGCATGGTTACCACAATGAACTTGCTAATTGAATAATTTATCATGAATATCATGTAATTCAACACATACTAGAGTAAATTCTTGGAACTTTTAATCAAAATCATTGATTAAAACTCAAACAACATCATGAATATTAATTCAATCTAATTCAAAAATGGAAATCATAAATCATAAATCTTGTATTTTGAAAAAGAATTTTTGGGATCCATGGAAGATAAGGATCCACGGATGAACATCAAACATACCTTAATTTGATCAATCCTTGGAGAAATTCTTGGGATTAACCTTGATTCTTGAGAACAAGGGTTTATTTTGTTAAGAGAGAATTATCTTTTGATTTTGGGAAAAACTGAATAATGAAGGGTTTTACATGTTTTAGGGCTTAAATCCGACATCTGGGCAGAATAAAATCTTGGGAACAGATTGATTTAAACCTTGGTGCAACTTTAATTTTGAGTGAAATTTTCCCGATCTGGACCCCTGGCGTGACGCGCCACTATCGCGCTAGGCCACTAGTTAATGACGACTGGGAAATTACATGGTGGTGTGACACGGTGGTAATGTGTTGCCACTTTGTTCATGAACTGGGAGTACACCGTGACGCGGTGGAATCGTGTTTGTACACTAAATATTGACAATTATGAACTAGGTCTATGGCACGATCCTCCAATACTACTGAGCAACACTTGAAATTGACAACGGCTGTTTTTACACACTCTGTGATGCACTACTGTCCTGAATGACGATGTTTAATGACTTAAACTTCAAATTGGTATAACTTCTTACTCGATTGTCGGATTTAGGCAAATTTTATATCGTTGGAAGGCTAATTGATTTTCCTACACAATAGAAGGATTTAATCTGAAAATTACTGATTATTATAAAAATTTAAATTAAGATAACCGATGTACTGAATATTAATCTAGGCTAGGGAAATACAAGATGTTAAAATATCTCCCCCTTGAGAATATTCGTCCTTGAATATGGCTAGTTAAGCTGAGAGAGTACAGACCAACTCAGTTTACGTATTGAACTAGAAATGAACAACTAAAGCATGATTATATGACTGGTCTGATAGAGTGAACTCACTTACTAAACATGCATATTTGATGCATGATTACATGGCTAAAATCAATTTATGAAATAGATGACTGACATATGGATGATATGAGATGGTAATTAATACCAAGTTTGTAATGGTACTAAATATGGGACTTAGTAGGTTTAAGAAAGACTGTGATGATGTATGAGACACCATTCAACTAAAGATCGACTGAATGACTTTGACATGCTACTGAGGCCTGAGGAACTCATGACCTAAACTAAACTTCACAGACCATTAAGTGCGTAACATAACTCATGGGAACTAAACATACTGGGAAACATGAATATGTGCATTATGAACCTCATGACCTAAGTTTGGAATTTCTGAACTTATGGAACCTGATTCTTACTACAAGGAAAACTGGAACTCCTTATACTAAGAACTATAAGAATGCATGGTCTTCTACCAAGTACTGTACTACCATCTACCCCTTAGCTTAAAGTCATCATTCTAAATCTGCGGTTCACTTAATAAACTCCAAACTAAACTGTTATCACTTTACATCAAGAGTCTGAGATACAATAATACTCATAAACACTGAACTCATCCTGAAGGACTACTTCTTGATAACGTAAGGTCTACTGATAGTACTTTCTTTTAATATCCAATTCTTCACTTTCTATAGCCTCAACTATGATCATATAGCAACATCAATACCAACAAATCTTAGAATTCTCATTCTTTCTACTAGTAGCTCAATATTCAAAGATTTAAACTTAGATTCTAACACATATCATAGAGATATGCAAATCTTTAATAAACGTACTACTTTGATCATATCCTGCAAGTATGACATCCATAACATATATTTCAAATCAACAAACTTAAATTCTTGCATACACTGCTTTAAGCCTACTAATTCTTCATTCATACAATTTGCCCCATGAAATATAATCTGCTCAAATTCAGATAATAAAATCCCTATTTTATTGGTTCTAAACCCTTAGGTCCTTTCTTTTAACTCTAGGTCATATGTTGTCAAAGGATTCTGAGGAGGGATCTAAAAGAACACCTAAGTTTTTCCTAAATGCATGATTTTTCATGAATCATAAATAAAATCTTTCATACTCATAAGGGCACTGATGGGATAATTTTAAGCCTGCATAAAATCCGAAAACTATCTGTAAGGAACTGACTGAGAAATCTCTATCTATAAGTATTGATCGATCTTGATTGATTTTATTACCTTAAAAATAAGGCAAGGCTGGCAAGAATTGAGCAAGATGAGAATCTGTATAACTTTCTTAAGGGACCTTTCTATGGTATGATCTGAGACATGATAAAGGTAAACTTTTCCTAAAACATCTCGTAGCCACCTATCCATAAGTATGGCGCTCTACACACCTATGCACAGGACTCTAAGCAAGATGGCTTTCAAACTCCCTAGGACTCTATTAAACCGTAGACTCTGATACCAAGTTTATAATAACCCAAGACTACCCCTAGTCATCACATGATTCTTACAACCCGAAGGACCACAAACTAAACCATGAATGATATCTGCTGTGAGCACTGAACAATAAAATGAAATAATTGCAAAATAATAGGCTGAAATGAATAAAAATATCTAAATCTGAAATACTGTCAAAATATGCAGTCTTAAAAGCCTCTAACTGAAAGTGGAGTTGATGGGACATTCCCCAAACTAACTCAATCTACTAAAATACTACTAAGATGAATTACTAAAATAAAAGTATATCCTCGATAGATGATGACTCACTGCTAAGTCTGCTAGTTCTAGCTGAATTTGGCTAAGCACACTCAGGAACCTGAGTGTCCGAACCTATGATATAAAACATCATAGCGCAAGAAATGGGTATGCGATCAATACGTGGGAATGTACTAGTATGATAAATAAGGTAAGGCTGAACGCATAGGTTCATATGCAAGAATAATAACTAACTGAATGATATGCAAGAGTTGGATAGTATACATGGAGGATCTGTAACTACTGAACATACTGTGCATACTGTAACTGAGTATACTTAAACTTAATCTGGTGACTGATAATTTAATACACTGATATACTTAGATCATTGAAAATCTAAGTTACAAATAATTGAGTGACTATATCTGACAGTCTTAATTCTGTAGAACTTAACTGAGTTCTATTCATAAGCTAAGACTGAAATTGAAATAACGGGAGGTACACATCTAACAGACATGCCCCAATTTGAACTAATAGGGGTCCGATATGTAACCCCATTTGGAAGGGTGCCAGCACCATGCCACGGGTAAAGACAAGCTAAAGTGTAACCCTCTACTGGTAGGTTCCCTAAACGAGAATGGTGGTACCCTCTACTGGCAGGTAGAGCACCTCATCAACCCTCAAATGGTAGGTTTGATGTCTCAACCTACTCTGGATATGAAGTTTTGGAAAGGAAGGATTGCTTTTAAGGATCACACCCTCTGCTGGCAGGTGAGCCCCCATCCTTGGGTTTACTTGATGCTGAATCCTACTCCCAACTGAAAGACACTGAACTATTATGCTAAACTAAACAAGAATGATACTGAAATTACTGAGTTTTTCTAAGTTCTGTAACTGAATAAATTCTACTGAGTTTTATAACAGACCGAGAGTACTACTAATTGTGACATGACTGATACTATCCTATAACTATCATTGGCTCTAGGTAAATAGATAATTGTAAGGTATTAAAAAACCCCTGGACTCGATAACATAAAAATTAAAGCAAAGCATCATCTTGAAGAATATAACAATGTTCCCTTGGTCATAATTCATTCATAGAGACATTTCATCAAACAATTGTAATGCATTAACTTGTACATGGATAGGGAAAGCATGTTAGCAAGCTATAATTACATTAAATCATAAACACTTAAGGTTACCGTGGTTACAACAATCAACTTGCTAATTGAAGGTTTTATCATAAATATCATGTAATTTAACACATACTAGAGTAAATTCTTTGAACTTGTAATCTAAATCATGGATTAAAACTCAAACAACATCATGAAAATGAATTCAATCTAATTCAAACATGGAAATCATAAATCATAAATCTGGTATTTGAAAAAGAATTCTTGGTCTCCATGGAAGATAAGGATCCATAGATGAACATCTAACATACCTTAATTCGATGAGTTCTTGGAGAAATTCTTCGGATTTTTTAGATTCTTGAAAGTTAGAGTTTGTTTTATTGAGAGAGAATTATCTTTTGATTTTGGGGAAAAGTGAATAATGAAGGTTTTTATATATTTTTAGTTCTTAAATCCCATATCTGGGTGGAATAAAATCATGGGAAAAGACTGATTTAACCCTAAGTGCAACTTTAATTTTTCATAAAATTTTCCTAATCTGGACCCTGGCGCGATGCTCCACTATTGCGATATTCAACTAGAAAATGATGATTGGGAAATTGTATGGTGGCACGATGCGGTGGTATTGCGTTGCCACTTTATTTGTTAACTAGATGTGCACCGCGACGTAGTGGAATCGCGTTGGTACATTGGAAATTAACAATTATGAACTGGGTCTATGGTGCAATGCACCAATATTGTAGAGAACCACTGGAAATTGACAACTACTTTTTTGACACACTCCACGATGCGCTACTGCCCTGAATGACGATGTTTAAATACTAAAACTTAAAATTACCATAACTTCTTACTCAATTGTCAGATTTAGGCAAATTTTATATCGCTGGAAAGCTAATTGAATTCCCTATCCAATGGAAGGCTCTAATGTGAAAATTACTGAGTATTCTAAAGTTTTTATTTAGGATAACCCATGTTCTGAGGGTTAATCTAGCTAGAGAATTACAGCGTATTATAGTTTTAGCCAGAGTTGAGGGGACGTCCCTACTAGATATTTGTATTTTTTTGATAAAGGATTTATGGTACTTCTGGGAGTTGGTAAGGGTGGGATCGATATTGGTGTCAGCCTTGGTGTTAGAATAAGCTGGGAGGCTGGCATTATCGGACAAAATTTTTAACTATTTAATCATATTACATTTTTGGTTTGATTATTATATTTTGTTTTGATATGATCTTTTCTTTGGTATGGCATAGATGGCTGGTTTTATATGGGTAGACTCAATTGGGTCGGTCACGATTAAGACCCTATCCTTGAGTCTTCATGAGAATATTTATGCAATCTTGTTATATGCTTAAATTCAGCTTATCTAAGGATGTATAAGTTGGTTGGATGAGGTAAAAAGGTTGGTCCCCAGTCCTGGTTAGACTAGGGAGGCCCATTATATCTAGACCCTAGTTCGGGTCCTGACACATCTTATTTGATTACTTGATTTGCATGAAGTTGCTTGCACTACCTACCAGTTGAGAGATGCAACCAAGGTTTGGTGGAGGTTACTTGGTATCTACAGATCTTTGGTGCTCTAGAGATCATAAGAGATCCTTTTATTGAGCCTTCTTACATAGGTTTGTGCTTTTAAGTCCTATAGATCACATGAGAAATGAGTTTGATCACCTGGAGCAGGGTTCAACGACCGTTGTAGAGTATGAGTCACATTTTGATGCTTTGTTTAGACAATCTTTTAAAAGTATTTCACCCGAGTTTGAAAAGATTAAGAAGTTTATAAATTGACTAGATATTTTACTTCAGTTGACTATTGTATAGATTATTGTAGCAAGGATATAAATATAGAATATAGTGGATCATAAGAAGATAATTCTATAATTTGAGCTTCTTAGGTGGGTTCTAAGAGGATTTGTCATCTGGGTAAGTTCTCTAGTTGCACTCCTCGAGGCTGATATTGTAGAGGTTCCCACAGGTATCATGGTAGACCGGTGCAGGCAACATTATAGGGTTCTTCTAGTAGTTCATCTAATTTAGCATTAAGGGTTGTCCCTATTACTCAACTGCACCTTCTCCTATTGATTCAAACAACTATTATGTGTGTGATAAGTGTGTGCCTCTAGCCTAGAATTTTCCTTATTGTATTTTTAGGTTTACTTATATAATGATATTGAGAGGTGACACTCAAAGAGGTAGATGTGCTACTAGACGTGCATATAGCAGAGGTGGGTCTATTTAGTCAAGTAGGGTACATAGATAGTACTATGTTATACCTTCTAGACTAGTGGTAAAGGATTTCAACGGTGTTATCAAATATATCATCCCTATTTTCTTTATATCTACATCTATATTATTTGATCTAGAATTGAATTTCTCCTATGTGTCTATGTATTTTTCTTTATGTTTTGGATCTACTAATAAGACTCTTTCAGATGTACTAATCCTATGTTTTGACCTTTGCTGGTTGTGCGACTTGTATAGATCTGATCATCCTAGATATGATAGATTTTGATGTCATCATTGGTATAGATTAGTTAGCTCCTTGTCATAATATTCTATGCTACTATGCTAAGATCATGAGTTTAGCTCCGTAGGTTATGCCATGGATTGCTTAAAAGGGTACACTTCATTCAGTTCATAAGAGAGTTATATAATTCCTTCAGGCTCGTCACTTGGTTAAGAGAGGGTGTTTGTTATATTTGGACCATATACATTATACTAATGTTGTTTCTCCGCCTTATTTGAATTTTATTTGTATTTTCCATGAGTTCATAGATATTTTTCTCGTTGATTTTCCTTGTATACCTCTAGATTGTGATATTTACTTTTCTATTGATATTAAATTGCACACCAAACCCAACATTATAACTCCCTATAGGATGGTCCCAATAGAGTTGAAGAAATAAAAGAATCAATTAAAAAAAGGGCATCTCGGTGCACTAAAGCTACTGCTATATGCGGTGTTTGAGGAAGGGCCCCACCACAAAGGTGTATCGTACGCAGCATTACCTTGAATTCTATGAGAGGCTATTTCCAAGGCTTGAACCCGTGACTTCCTGGTTATATGGCAGCAACTTTACTAGTTACTCCAAGGCTCTCCTTCAATGAAAGAATCAATTACAAGAGTTATTTGATAAGGTACTCATCTAACCTTTTGTACTATCTTGGGGTATGCTTGTCTTTATTATGAATAAAATAGATGAGTCTATACGTATATTTATTGATATTAGCAGTTGAATAAGGTGATGATAAAGAATAATTATCCTCATCCTTATATTGATGATCTTTTTGATCAACTTCAGGCTGGTTTAGTGTTTTTAAAGATTTTTTTGAGGTCTGGGTATCACCAGTTGAGTATTAGAACATTGGATATAGTGTAAATAGATTTTCAGACTTGATATGCTCGTTATGAGTTCTTTATTATGTCCTTGGGATTTACTAATTCCCCAACCACATTTATGAAATTAATGAATCAGGTGTTTAGATCGTATCTCATCTTTCTAGTCATTGTATTAATACATGATATCTTGGTTTACTCCAAGAGTGAGGCAAACCACGAGGAGTATTTACATATAATACTTCAATGGCTAAAAGATTAGGAATTGTATGCTAAGTTCTCCAAGAGTGAGTTTTGGTTTGAGTCTATTCCTTTCTTGGGTTATGTAGTAACCAAGGATTGTATTATGGTAATTTGGCTAGGCCTAATTTTCCTATAGAGATTTGGATTTATTTTTGTTTAGAAGGATACTATCAATTCTTTGCTGAGGTTTTTTCATCTATTTCAGCTCCTTTTACTAAGTTTAGTCAGAAAAAGATTTCTTTTTGGGGGTCTGATGCCTATGATGAAAACTTTCAAAAGCTTGGGGATTTGTTCACCTCTGCTCATAAATTGACTGTGCCCAGTGAGGGTATAGGTTTTAGCATCTTTTGTGATGCTTCTAGTGTTAGGTAAGGTGTTGTGCTAATGTAGGAGTGTAAGGTAATTGTGTACGCTTCTCAACAATTGAAATCCTACGAGAAGAATTGCCCAACCCAAGATTTAGAGTTGTGTGTGGTTGTATTTACTTTGATGTTATGGAGGCACTACTTGTATGGGGTCTATTATGAGATCTTCTCAGATCATCATAGCCTTTATTATTTCTTAATCCAGTGGGATCTTAATACGTGGTAGTGTAATTGGCTTGATTTGCTTAAGGATTATGACATTATTATTCTTTATCATCTGGGCAAGGCCAATGTTCTTACAAATTTCATTAGTCTAAAGTCAACTAGTATTGGCAGCTTGGTCTATCTTTTTATCTAGGTAAGGCCCTTGACCCTAGAGTTTTAGTCTTTGGCTAACTAGATGGTTAATCTCGATACACTCGGTGTATTTTGGCATTCATAGAGGCTAGATTTTCTTTGATGGAGCAAATTTAGGATCATCAAATTTATTATTCTTCATTAAGAATAATTCAAGAAAAGGTATTGGGTTGTGAGGCTAAGGAATCCTCTCTTAATTATTATTGTGTTTTCACGATTAGAGGACGAGTTTGTGTTCTAAGAGTGGGTGATTAGGTGAGATTGATAATGGAGGAGGCTCATTGTTTTCGGTATTCCTTTTATACAGGTATGACCAAGATACATCGTGATTTTAAACAACACTACTGATGGGGTGGTATGAGGAAGGATGTAGCAAATTTTGTAAGTCACTACCTATGTTGTCAATAGGTGAAGACCGAACAATTGAGGCCTGGTGGTTTGCTTCAGTGGCTACCCATTCTTGAGTAGAAATAGGAACAGATCACTATGGAATTTGGAACTAGGTTTCCTCATACTTCTTATGGTTTTGACAGTATTTTGGTGATCATGAATATATTACCCAAATCTCATTTTGATTTGGTTGTAAGCATTACATCCTTATATCATATATACATTCATGAGGCATTGGTACCACTATGGAAATACGAGTATTTCTTATCGAAATGTGACATTTTTAAAAACACTCTGCCAAAGATTATGAACGGGGAAGAGTTATGGATATTGGCTTGGTATTGGTATTTGTTATTGGATTCTATATAGGTTGTGCAACTCCTCTGGATCCTACCATAGGAGGAGTACTTGATATATGTATACAAAGGTTGTGCAAAAAACTCGGACTTATCACAACATTATCACTTTTATTATCATTCTCATTTTATTTCATACATTATGCAATTTTTGCAATGGTAACTTCATATTTTATTTGATGTCTATCTATTCTATGCTTCACTTTCGTACTTGTACTTAGTATATCTATTATATTCAGAATTTTTAGTGGAGAAGGTATGGGGTACCATTTAGGAAATTTACTAATTACAGGTGTTGTTCCTGTAGTGTGTAATTTTGATAATTTATTTTCTACTTTGCTCAGTCGGCCTATGATACCTACTGTGTACAAATAGACCATACTCATCTCTACTATAACTTTTCGATGAAGATCTAAGTATGAGTGAGCTACTTGTTAGCTGAGTTCGAGAGGAGACTTGTAATATTCGAGGTACTAGCCACTTTATGCTTCCATAGTTGACCTCCTAACCCCACGAATGTAGTTTTATGTCTAGTGTTGTATTCTAAGACATATCTATGTATTGTTTTGATTATCAATTGTATTTTCACACTCTGAGATGTATTTAAATTATTCTTAACTATGACACCAAATTTTAGGAATGGTTTATAATATTATTTTTATTTAGACTTTCGCTATCTTTACGCATACATGGCTGACTTTGTTCTAGGAGTTTCATCTTGGGTCTACATTGAAATCCTCATTTACTTATCATGTTGTGTGATTGACTTACTTATCAAGGCTTAATTACGATAAGTTTCTTCATGTCCCTTAGTTTTGGGGTCATGACAAATTAGTATTAAAGCATCCAGGTTTATTAGTCTCATTAGTGTAAAAATAGGGTGTTTGGTAGAATCTTGCAGATTGGTAAGTAGACATCCGTATCTATCTTTAAGAGGCTATTAGATATCTTTAAAAAGATTCCTTTTTTCGGTCCTTATCATGTGAATCTTTCATACCTTGTGTTCTAAATTATGTTTCACTTTTTCTATGCAGATGGTGAGGACTGATTCCAAAAGGCTAGGGATGTTAACCCATTATCCGAGAAGAGACCCCAGTCTAGGGGGTGATTTTGACTTATGGATGAGCCTGAGGTAGAGGAATGACACAACAATCTTCCCTTTCTAGAGAAAGTACTAGGGGTTGTCCTCTGATCCTAAAGTCGAGAATGCTAGAGATACGGGACTTACTCAGGTTCGTCAGAGTTTTTCTATCTCGATCTTGGAGTGGTTATTGATTTACTTGCTGAATCATTTTGAGGGTGTTCCTTTGAGTGCACCCGGTGTTCTTCAAACTCTGAATATTAGACCTCCCTCTGTGCAAGAGTCTGCCAATGGTGTTCTTCTAGTATTACCGATATCTGCTTATGGTACTCAAATACATCAAGTGTTGTTCTTCCTTCTTTGTTGGTATTCAAGTATGGCATTCTAAGAACAATAGTTTTGACTTCTACTATGTTACCCCGTTAGGTGGGATCTCATCCAGCTAGATACACTATGCCTCTTATAATTACAGGTACAATTATGTCTTCTACAGATCAGAAGGGGTTTGAGAGATCCCCTCATTTGGTCCGCCCAGGTCCAATCCTGCTATAGGAGAGGATGTATATGAGTTCTTGATTTATTTTCATGAGAATTTTCATAACCTTGAATCTCTCAAGTTGCATGCAGATGCTTACACTATTAAAAAGTTAAGACATAAACCTCAGATGGTACAGAGATAAATTGGGATTAGTTTGGTGAGGCCTTCTTAGATAAGTTTGTGCAATTATATTTGAGAGATAAGATAAAAGGTTAGTTTGATAACCTAGACAAGATCACTATGACTGTCATAGAGTAATAGGCATGTTTTGATGCCTCGTTTGAATATTCTTTTCCTATTATTTCAATCGAGTCTGACAATATCAGAAGTTTATGAAGGGACTGGATATATTATTTCAATTGGATAATTTCCAGATGGTAGAGTCAGGGGCATCATTTTAGAGTAGAGTAGATCATGCGAAGTTGACTAAGTCTAATTTTTAAGATTCTCAAGGTGGTGCAAAGAGAGTGAATCATCATAGTGAGTTCAGTAGTCATACTCTTTGAGGTAGAATTTTAGAGGATCCCATAGGTATCATTGTGTATATATAATTGATAATGCTCAACTTACACCTCAAATTAGTGTAAGGTGGTCGTCGTCAATATATTTACCCAACTTTTGAGTCGAGGTCGAATCCACAGGGAACAATGTGAGTGGCGATTAAACTAGTTTGAAACTATAGCTACAAGTTAAATTCAAACAAATGATACAAAAATATAAAATGGGGTTTTATTATTAATGTGTGTAATCAATATAAATGGAAAATGATAGTTATGCTCACTATGGGTTTCGGGAATTGACGGAAATTGACAGATACTAGGTAATTCTTCAGATTCTTGGAGTAAGTAGGAATAACAGAATATCCCTGATGGCTATACTTACTTATCTCTCGACCTCACCAGACAATTTATTATCTAATTCTCTTGAACTTAGATAACTTATCTATTTCCAACAGGATATTATCTCAGGTAGATTAATCCAGTTATGGCATTAATCATTAAACAGAAGATTGGTAGATTTCGAGTCCCTGTTGATAATTCACGTCCTCTAGTCTATTTCTCTGTTCAAGCAAATAAACCTAAGGCATAACCTATTGTTTGCAACCAATAGATTTTAAGTTAAAACAACAAAATTTCAAGACGTCCTACTACTCTTTGAACCCATTAAGTACCTAGCAGCATATCAAACCCTAATTCATGGATCCCATAACTTGGGCTAATGGAATTAGCCACTTATGATTTGATGAACGAAATTAAAAGTTGAATTCATGATAGTATTAATAAACTTACGAATGGATGAAAACAACAATTATTTCTTCAATTGAATCACAAGAGAATAATCCACAATAGTTGATAAGTGTTAAAGGGAAAACAACAAAAATATTTGATGAAAAGATGAGGCAATGTACGTTCCTCCCAAGATTTAAAAAACAAGATTGAGAGATCCTGAATAAAACCCTCAAAACTTCTATTTATACCTAAACTTAATTATGGGAATAAAATAATAAAATAAATAAAATTATTAGATTAGGTGACACCCTGGCTGATGCCACGTCAAGGGTCTGGCACCTTATCACGGATGGAGTCAGATTAGCTCTAGTTGTCTTCAAGTTTAGTCTAAAGCTGACGATGTTGCTGACACCGCATCACAGATCTAACGGCATTTCACTATCATCATTAGATGTCTTCTCCTTTTGCTAATTCTCTGCTTAAGGATAACGCCCTTATTGACACCTTATCACAACTTTGACTCCACATCACCAACATCGTCAGAACTGCTTCTTAGACTGCAACTCCCTGGTTAAGGCTGACGCCAATGCTGATAGCCTATTAAAAGGCTGACGACTTATGTCGTCAACTATGTTTTCAGATCTTTTTGCTTCATTGTATTTTATTTCCATGCATCTTGACTGTCCTACAAAATCTTAAGAAATAACATCAAAAACACCAATGATTACTTAAGAACTAACAATTATTTCAAGTTAAAAAGTCTTAAATATGCTACTAAAATCTAGCACATCAGCACCCTCAACTAAAAATAATTGCTTGTCCTCAAGCAACTACATAACACTATACTAGGATGCTTAACCAAAAGACACATAAGATACCTATCACAGTTGATTATCAAGTTTAGCTCAAAACTCATGCCACTCTCCACGTTCAATTACTTATAAATCCAATTGTGCATATCAATGAAGATTAACAATGTGACCTAAAGGAATCATGATATGACATAAATTCAGCAACAATAACCATGCATATGTACAAGTTACACTACCCAAATAAGTAAACAGATAGCAATGCAACCGATGTGCCCTTACAACAAAGAAGTCCCTCCTCACTTACATATGAACTCAAGCATGTCAATGCGGGGACGATCAAGAGACATTCACTCTCAGAAAGAAATTCCAATCAATGCATGTCAAATACCATATGCTTGCCGTTATTTTCATTACCAAGGTGTCCAAACGGGTAAGTTAGGATCACTATAGGTCTTTTCTTCGGCTTGTAATGTAGGCTAAGGGCTGGTATGATATTCAATGGCATTTAGAGTGACTAAGCCTCCTTGGAACTACCTTAACTTTTGGGGTTCACTTATTAACCTTTTTTTTCTTTTTCTCATTTTCTTGATCACACATTATTAGGATGGATGTGGCTTTTCTTTTTCATTCTTTTTCTTTTCTTATTCTTCTTCCACACCACCTAGTTTTTTAATTCTTTTTCACTAATTCTTTTACTTTTATTCTACCTTTCTTTATATCCAGTTTAAATCACACACCCCTATGATAGCCACCCTCAACTTAGGTTGTTTACCTAAGTCAAGGTGCACAGTGTCTAAGGAGGACCAGAGCAAAAATAGGTTCATTATGATATGAACGAGAAGGTGATAGGTGTCATAGAAAGAAATGGTCAATTCAGGCTCAAAATAGGGATCAAGAGATATCATACATACAAGGAAGGTCATTTAGGCAAAAAAATGACTTAAAAATCAAAACGGCCTACGATCCTTTCCTAACCCCTATCTTTCAACCAAGGTAAGACTAACCGGGTGAGTTCTAGATTCAACACACATAGGGAATTGAGTAAGACCTCACACACACATGGAACAATGGTACATCACTAGCTACTACTCATTCGGTTTATGCAATTGTTAGTAATGATTATCATGTCCCTAGTACTAATGCCATAAAAAGATTCACAGTAGCCACTTATAAATGCATATCACATAGTTATAAAACAGACCAAAGGAGAGGTGTTTATCATTCTTAAAAGTCAACAAAAATATGTCAACTGCTCTAGATACTTATTTTTCTCCAGTTAACCACAAAACATCACAAAAAAAACAATGAGCCTAAACATGCCGGCTCTACTAGGAACAAGACTTCGGGGAAAAGAGGCACGACAACAAAAACCCCAGGAGGACGTCACACCCATAAGTAGCCCCACCCTCAACTTAATATCATGCAGTGCTCCAAACGCGTCAATCCAAAACAAGAAAGTTAGAAACATACCTGTGGCACCATGGGTGCAAAGATCTGATGTCAATCACACAATACAAATACAAACAACAAAATACCTTGGGTTGCCTCCCAAGAAGCGCCTAATTTAGTGTCGCGACACGACCCAACTCAGCTTTTTCCTCCATCTTGAGGATATGAACTTCACCCCTAACTTAGAGTCCATCTTTTTACCTCGCTCATAGGGAGGTGGTACAAAGATTAAGAAGCCAAGTAATGGATGGTGCATGGTAAGAAACTCATCTTTAAAGTGAGGTGTGTTTTTGTATTACTTATCAAGTGTAAAATAAAGAATATAGGATTCTTGTTCCTCATCTTCACAGTCTTCCACTATTTTAGATGATTCCACAAACAAGATATCATCTAAACATAATGTGGAAAAATACTTCAAGTGTGGCCAAACAAATCCTACTTCAAAATTTACACTATCCTCTACACACCCCCTCTTATTCATCTTCTCAATATTTTTACTTTGAATTGGACTAGAGTCTTCATAAGAGATTGGCTTAGCTTCTTCTTTTGCCTCTAGCACCATTTTCTCAATCTTGGAATCATCCCTCATGGTTGGCTCGGTTGGTTGGGAAATCTCCAAAGGTTGATCAACATCAAGCTCATCATCAGTATAGGAATCTTGCTCTTCATCGTCACACTCTTCCATTATTTTAAACAATTCCACAAACAAGATATCATCTAAACATAATGTAGAAAAGTGTTTTGGATGATTAACCTCGAGATCCATCTCTTCTATCCTTTCTCTTCCCTCGTTAAATGCCCTAATGTCTTAACATATGTCACATATGGTATCGTTTATTGTGTCTATATGATCCAACATTAGTTGAAGCATATCTTTAATGTCACTCTTTCCAGTGCTGCGTTTTTCCTTTTCTTGACCATAAGACTCGTCATACTCATAAGAAGAACTAGAACTTGGGTTAGCGCAATAGGGGGAGGGGGAATTTGAGAAATCACTCCAATGTCCATCTTGACCACCACATAAAGAACAATTATACTCTCGGTAGGATGGAGATGGTGCACATATCTCTCTTCGAGGAGCATATCTACAGTCATGCCAAAAGTAGGGTCCATCACAATATGGACATGGATCGTCCAGATAAGATTTCCAACCATCAAACTCACATTCATTCCATGATGCCATAGTAAGAAATAAGCAAAAATAAAGAAAATCTACCTAACACACGAAACAAGGGAAATCACAAAAAATTATTAAAAGTTTGAATTAAAGCAAGTAAGGTAAAATTCCAAACAAATTCAATACACCAAATTATTCCCCGGCAATGGCACCATTTTTGGATAACCCTCAACTTACACCTCAAATTAGTGTAAGGTGGTCGTCGTCAATATATTTACCCAACTTTGGAGTCGGGGTCAAATCCAAAGGAAACAATGTTAGTGGCGATTAAATTAGTTTGAAATTATAGCTATAAGTTAAATTCAAATAAATGATACAAAAATATAAAATAGAATTTTAGTATTAATGTTTGTAATAAATTTTAATGGAAAACCAGAGTTATGTTCACTATGGGTTTCGGGAATTGACAGATACTAGTAATGCTTGAGATTCTTGGAGTAAGTAGGAACAACATAATATCCCTGATGACTATACTGTCTAACTTATCTCTCGATCTCACCAGACAATTTATTATCTAATTCTTTCAAACTTAGATAACTTATCTATTACCAATAGGATGTTATCTCTGGTAGATTAATCCAGTTATGACATTAATCATTAAACAGAAGGTTGGTAGCTTCCGAGTCCTTGTTAATAATTCACGTCCTCTAGTCTATTTCTCTGTTCAAGCAAATAAACCTAAGGCATAACCTATTATTTACAACCAATAGATTTTAAGTTAAAACAACATAATTTCAAGACATTCTACTACTCTTTGAACCCTTTAAGTACCTAGCAGCATATCAAACCCTAATCCATGGATCCCATAACTAGGGCTAATGGAATTAGCCGCTTATTATTTAATGAACGAAATTAAAAGTTGAATTCATGATAGTATGGATAAACTTACGAATGGATGAAAACAACAATTATTTCTTCAATTGAATCACAAGAGAATAATCCACAATAGTTGATAAGTGTTGAAGGGAAAACAAGAAAAATACTTGATGAAAAAAATAAGGCAATGTATGTCCCTCCCAAGTTCCAAACAACAAGATTGAGAGATCCTGAATAAAACTCTCAAAACTTCTATTTATACCTAAACTTAATTATGAAAATAAAATAACAGAATAAATAAAATTATTGGATTAGGTGACGCCCTGGATGACACCACGTCAAGGGTATGATGCCTTGTCACGGATGGCGTCAGATTAGCTCCATTTGTCTTTAAGTTTTGTCTAAAGCTGACGATGTTGCTAGTGACGCATTATGAATCAGACGACATTTCACTATCGTCGTCAAATGTCTTCTCCTTTTGCTAATTCTCTGCTTAAGGCTAATGCCCTTATTGATGCCTTATCACAACTTTGAATCTACATCACCAACATCGTCAGAATTGCTTCACAGACTGCAACTCCTTGGTTAAGGCTGACGCCAATGCTGATAGCCTATCACAAGGCTGACGACTTATCACGATTGTTGTTAGCCATGTTTTCAGCTCTTCTTGCTCTATTGTTATTTATTTCTATGCATCTTGATTTTCCTACAAAATCTTAAGAAATAACATCAAAAACACCAATAATTACTTAGAACTCACAATTATTTCTAGTTACAAAGTCTTAAATGTGCTACAAAAATCTAGCACATTAATAATGAGGTAGGATCTTTTAAAAATAATCAAAGGAGACGAAAGAATAACAAGTAGCAGTGGCTAAATACAAGAAATAATTACAAAAGAAATAAGTTTGGGCATATTTTGGGGGAGATAGAAAACGAAGAGTATAAGGAAATTCTTGTATTAAATACCTTTGATTCACTTGCGGGGAAGGGGGTGATACAACAAAAACAACAATATACCTATTGTATTCCTATCATGTAGAGGGGGTTATTGATTTAGAAATAAAGGAAAAAGAGAGGAATGATGATAATATAGAGCAACAGGCTATTATGGAGAGTACTAAAGATGGGTTCACTAGTAGTGTTGTCATAGTATCACAAGGTAAAGAGGAAGAAGGTGAGAACAAATAAGATTTGGTCAATAAAGAACAAGCTAAGACACTCCATGGCCACCCCTCGCATTAAAGGTATTGTGATTATTTTTAATATGTAATAAGCTAGCCTATATATAGTCTTCTATTAGGTCATTTTCTCTTTAGTTTATTAATGATGATATTGTAAAGGAATACTTCTTTCTTTGAGAGTGTAATGCCTTTAGTGTAGGGCTTGGAAAATCCAAGTAGTTAGTGTAGGGCTTGGAAAAGCCAATATTGATCTTCTGCTTAGAAACGGTGGTTTTAAGTGGAGTTGATTCCCTTAGCGGTCACCGTAAGAGGATTGGTGTTTGATTATTGTGACTTTGAGGGTATCTTTGTTTGATATGCGTGTTGGTTCTCATGGTTTCATAAGATCTTATGTCATGTCATCTTGCCTATCTGTACATTATTGCATTGTTGTTTTTATTTCTTGTCTCCCATTCCCGGTTTATTGTGTGTTGCTACCATGGTTATTTTTGTATCTTGTTCTTATTTTCCCTTATGTTCTTGACTGATTTTTGAGTTTCTTGGTTTGTCCATTACTATTTGGTATTAGATCCATTATTAATTTCGTTCCCACAAGATCAATTTTGTTCTTGTTCACTCAAAAAATTAGTCAAAAAGTGTTAAAAAGCTTTAAAAAACTCAAAAATAGTGAAGCTGTCCTATTTTTGTGTTTAGGCCAAAATTTGAATCCTAATTTTATTGTATTTTTTGTATGTTTTGTTGTTTCTAGTGTTATTCCTTTCTTTACTAACACTAATAGAGTCAAAATCTAAAATTTGAGCCATTTCCCAGTAGTGTTTGGATTTTAGGCAGGTTGTTGTTGTAGTTGAGGACTTGAGCTTGTGTAGTGTGTTGTTGTTGTTGTGGTTGAGAATTGTTCTTGAAATTGTGGTATTGCTTTTTGGGAGATCATTTGTGTTTGAAAAATTCAAAATTCATTCAATTTGGAGGTCATTTGCTTAAGATTCACTTTTGAGTGTTCTTCACCATCTTCATAAATTGTTGAACCAAGAACACTCCAAATACGTTCTTTGATCTTGAACAAAGTGGAAATAAGACGTGGTCTTTTGTTTGTCTTGAAAACAATTTCAAGACAACACCAAAGAAGAAAGTAGACAAAAGGCTTTCAAAAAGTCTTGTTGCCAAAAAAGAGAAAAGGGCATATTCCAAGACATATAAAAAAGTAAAAAGACAAAAGTCTTTCATAAAGGTGTTTAGCCAAAAAATTCCAAGGAAGATCAAATCTTTTTTGAAATTGAAAAAGTCTCCAAGTCTTATTTGTTCCCTACCAAAACCAAATTTCCACTCTTCCAAATTAAATTTGATTAATTCAAATTGCCAACAAGAAAAAAAAACTGCCACGTCACCCAAACTGCCATATCACCAAATTGCCACATCATCAAAGTGCCATGTCATTAACGTTCCAAAATACCTTAAAGCTCAAATTTATATTCTAAGTTTCTTTTCTTTGTTTCGTTAGTTTCATTTCTTGATTCTAATACTAATTAACAACTAGTATTCACCTACTAGATTGTGAAGTAGTTTTGAATCCATTTTCATCATGTCTTCGTTATTTGTGTGCTTTTCTCATTTTTAATTCAGTGTAATTTTTTTGTTTCAAGTCCGTAAGATAATTTTTTTGTTATTTGTTTCTTGAGTGGATCAAACAAGAATCTATTCAGGCCACTAAGTAGGATTGACATCTTATTGACTACCGGAGTATAAGCAACTTTCAATATTCGCCGCTCTAATTATGAGGATCACAAAGGTGAGTGCGTACGAGTGTTGGTAAGGAGCTTTTACCACTAATTTTGTTTTTTCATTTTGTAGGCACGAGGTGTTATAAGGGAATATGTCTTCGATAGCCACGGATTATTATGAGTCCGACATAAGAGACTATGATTGTAGTGAGGGATTTTATGGCTACGAAGTTGTCGGAGATTATGGGGGCTATAAAAATAGCCATGATCAAGGCACGGGCAGATTTGAGGGGAAAAATGAGGTGAATGAAGTGCCTAGTACTTATGGTGAACATGGAGTTGATGAAGAGCATTGTGATGGTCCTTATGATGAAGTTGGGACTTATGGGAGTTGTTACCCTTCCCAAACTGAAACTAGAATTGGTGTAAGGTGTAACCCTTTCATTTGCAAAGCTTATCAGACCTATGGTGAGAGTGCACGTATGGTGTGTGAAAATTCATATTCTTCAACTTGTAGTACATCTTATCAAGGTCGACATGGTATGAATTAGGGGTGTGCATTGGTCAGTTTGTTTCGGTTTTATATACTATCGGTTTGGTTTATTGGTTTTTGGTTTTTAAATATGTTAAACCAATAACCAAATCAATAAGATATTTTTTATCGGTTTTTGGTTTAACAGTTTTTAGTCCTTAACAGTTAGGCTTTTCATTTAACCGATAAAAAAATACTCATAAAATAGAAATAGTAGTAACTAACATGAAAAAAAAAAGAATCTTAGTTGCAACCAAAAATCCTATATGATGTGTTTTAATTTACAAGAATCTTCAAGTTTGAACTAAATATTGTTAGGAGAAATTAAGAGTTTGTATATTTGAAATAATATGTTTGTTAATTTGTAGAAATTAAAGAGAAATATATAATAACTCATATATATAGATGAATGGTTTACTTGGTTTTGTTAAATGACATTATTTTATCCTTATCTTGTGTTCATGCTAGAGTTCACCCGCTAACCTGTCATTGGTCATATATCTGATAAACGATCTACCTATGTGATATACAATCATAATTTAAATCGTGGATGAAAGTGTAAAGATTTATAGCTCCTAAAATTTGGGTGGGTTGCTTAGGTAGACCATGTGCATAGTTTATATTGACAGGACTTATGGTTTTCATATTCCCTATCAGCTATATATTTTATATAAGGTAAATCAAACATGCTATAAAAATATGTTTTATTTAAATTTTTCTCGCACACTTCATTTTTGATCGACTTCTAAGAAAGAAAAAACCCTATAGTTTTCTTTATTAATCTAAAGTTATTTGCTACATAATCTTGATGATTATTACACTAATTTATCAAGAATTATGAAAAATTATCATTCTAATTTTTATATTCAAGAATCAAATTCAAGAGTGATTAAAGAGATATTCTTGGAATTATCCATAAGGCAAGTTTCTTGATTAACTTGTGCGATTAAAGGGTTAATTGAGATTAATTTAGCTTAATAAAAGGCTTGATTAATATTTAGTGGTAACTGAATTTGTTAAAGTGTAAATTTTGTCATAGAACCCTAATTTTTCAAAAAGAGTGGGAATAATAATATTTCATCAAAGTTCTATAATTTATTTTCATTATTGATTGTAAAGTCATTGTTGAGAGATGTTGAACACGTTTAGAGCATTTTAGTAAAATGTCTTTTTTTGAACATACTTTTGAGTATGAAGTTGATTTAAATTAGGGATTTATGCTCGTGTGGACATTGAGCCTTCATAATTTTATTCTAGATGATACTATACATATATATATGTAATTTACTATGAATGTGACTTGTTTAACTTGATTTCTAAAGAGATATTTTTAATGAGACGAATGGATTAAAAACTTGAAACTTCACTTTAGTTTTTAACATGTTTTTCTAAATTAATGGTGGACTTTGAAATATTCTTATTATGAGAAGAAGATTTGATATTAAAGTAATTTGGATAAAGTATATGGTTGTTGAATTATTTCTATTTGGGTTTTTATGGAAAAGTTCTGCTATTTTAGATGTGAAATGTTGTAATAACTCGGAGGATGATTGGTCTCTGTGACTCTACAGTAAAATGCTTTCACTAAGATGTGTCAGTCTCGAGAAAGATTGGCATTTGAGGTTTGGTAGCTTTGGTGAATAATGAGATCATATCTATGGCTCTCTCATCTTTGATTTACCCTTGTGTTGGCCTAATTGATTTGATTTTTCCTTGAGCTTACATATGTTTTTCTGATTTGTTTTTAGTTGGCAAGTTGATAAACTATATGACTCTATTTTAGCCTTCAATGACCTGGCATAATTTTGAACATAATGAACCGAGGTTGACTATTTCATCATTAATAATTTTTACTAGGTTTTTACTTATTATTTATTTATTTATTGATTACTGTCAGTATTTTGTTATTTTAACTTTTCCCTTAGATATTAATGGAGTATCCAATACTCAGATATACCATTGTTATTTTTGATGATGTGCTAGGTATTTGAGAAGAGTAGGTTCAGATCGCATCACTTAGGAGGAGCTTGATATTTAAACAAACTGCTAGTTTCCCTATAGTTGCTTATGGGACTTCATAATTATTTATTATTTTATTATTTTTTGAGTTGGGTCTTAAGAAAAATATGTTTTTTCATAGAAGCACCATAATTAAGTATTGTATCATGGGTAATACATAAAGTCATTGCTTATCTTATTGGGGCATACTTCTATGTTTAGCCATTTGACTAATATTTGCATCATTTATATAATTCCTTATTCCATTAATTTAAATTTATGGCTGCATAATTGAATTAAGTAATAAAGACGGGGTAACTGTGTCAATTATCATATCTAGTAACACCCCACTAACTCGTAGTTATGCTCCTAACCATTCTTCATATGTTAATAGGCCCAAAAATAAATATTTTAAACCAGAGAGGACTGTCATATTCATTTACCTAATCTGTAAAGTTATGTTGATGTTTACCTAGCGTGTAAAGTTATTTAAATGTTGATCATAGTGATAGGAATAATTTAGAGCAAATTTGAGTTGGGAGCATTTGTTATCGATTAAGTTTTAGTATTTGATCCATAAGTGTCAATTTTAAATGAGTATAACTTCTATAATATATTGAGTTTTAGAGCTCATGAACCAACAAATGAAATGTATTTAAGTTCTCTATCCAACGCATCTGATTTCACCTTAATCTGATATCAGAATAGAAAATTATGCTTATTTTACTTGAAGGTGTTTGTCTACCAATGACTGACGACTTGAGTTAACGAGTCGTAAACTGGTTGACGAGCCATCAATTAAAGTCATCAACCCTAACTAGTAAAGATAAAAATTGACTAAAGATTGACGACCTGAGTTGGCCATCAACCAAGTCGTCAACCACAAAATTTCTGCAATTTTTCTTAGTTTTCTTATGGTTAGTTTGATCCTTTCCTTACCTCAAAACCCTTCCCCAAGACTTAAATCACTCTATAAACATAATTTACTCAATATTTATCAAGTTTGCATTGCTCTTTCCCCTCTCCACTCTCTAGAGAAATGAAATTAGCATTTTTTCTCAAAGTTCAACTTCCAAGGCTCCAAACTCAATGTTTACTTTCAGAAATTAAGAAGTTTAGGTATGTGGGGTTTGAACAAGGGTTTCCTTTTGACCTTGCACCCAAAAAAAATATTTTTTTATAATTTATTTATGAATTTGGTAAATAGGGTTCATACCCACTTTACATATTTTAAAACTATCATACTCCTTTATGAATTAAAGTACATTTAACATGAAAATTCATGGTTTGATCATGTTGTTTCTCGTATGGTTGATCTCCTGAAGTGAATTTTAGCATTCTTTCCTTGAAATATAATATGTTTTTAACTATATGTTACTTTATCTTGATTCACTCAATTTGCAAGAAATTCAGACTTATGATTCCTAATTCAAAATAAAATTTATGAAATAGAAACAGAAGCATATTGTGGTTTTTTCAGACTTATCAACTCATATGCTTATTTTATGGTGAATTTATATATATGTACGAGCAATAGTATGATTTGAGAATAGTACCTAACATCGACGAGTGAGGGTTTAATGTACCCTAATTCCATAAACTATGTTCCACCACAGGTATTCAATTTTTAGATTTTCCAAATAGACATGTACAAACATTATTTAGCTTATACAAATGGATATGAATAGGTGGTCACCTAAGTAACCCTTATACCCTGGCAAGGTATGTTGGGCCCTTTCAATTAGAAGTTTTATATAGGGCTCCATGTTGCTCGCATAGTTTATGCCGATTAAGAGAATCTTTCACTAAAATATTGATTTTAGAAACTAAGTGTAACAACTCACTAACTTTAATAGATTATACGTTACTACTTATTCTTTATGACATTTTTTATTTCAATTTTGTACATGATTCCACAACTGTATGTAACAATGGTCTATTAGAACTATCTATACACTTGCACTTGATTTCCTTTGAGCTCTAGTAGCCTTACATATTTAGTAAATATTTTTATACCGATGTCCCTTGCGAGGGAGCTGTATTTCATGCTGCAGGCAAAATTGATTCTGCTAATACACCTCCATAGCATGAGCACAGGATATCCAATGGCTACTGGTGAGCTTTAGGTTGATTCAGGGCTTGTTGAGTCTGTTATATATATTTTGGTATTGTATAGTAGTTTAGAGTAAGGTGGGGAGTTTTCCCAACCTTAACTAAGTCTATGTATCTTTAAGTGTCTTTGTCGTCCAATGTAAATTAAGCATGGTAGTGTCTTGTCTTTTAGATGTTGTGGCCTCAACAACCACGTCTTGCATATATAGTTTGGGGTTTGCCTACGTGTTTTATTCTCAATAATGCATTATGTCCATATATAGAAAAACCTTTATTTAGCATAGTTACATGCATGAGAAGTATAAAGTTATAGGTTGGTGCTCTCTAACCTTTACGACTACAGTTTCCCATCTGCCCCAATAGGAATTGAGGCATGACAAAAGTGGTATCAGAATAGATTGTCCTAGGAAGTATACAAAACTGTGCCTAAGTAGAGTCTTGCCTACGGGAGTGTTGTACATCACATCTACAAAAAAGAGGCTATAAAATATTTAGGGGTTTTCTTTTTTATTCATATCTTATATCATTCTATGGAGGCATAGGTGAGCCATTTTTAATTATTGATTCTATTTTTTTTCTCATTATAGTAACTGCTTGTAATTAGTAAGAATATAAGTAAGCAAGTATATGTGGCTGCCAGAAAATTGACCAATAGGTCACCACTTAGACAAACTAATCAAATTGAGACTCAATTTGAATTTCTATCACAAACTTCTTCTACTCCTCCATATCCTGAAGATCTAAAGGGGAAAACAACACCCTCAATGTCACTTTTTAATGCTACTAAGAAAGATTAAGAAATGTGATACAATTTTTGTCTCGTATAGCTGCCGAACCAGTTCAAGGATACGTTATTCCAACTGCAGGTTCTAGTTGTGTAGATCGGTCAGCTAGACAACAGACATAGGATTTTCTTAAACTCTATCCTCCCACAATCAACAGATCAGATCTTAATGAAGATCCATAAGACTTTATTAATCAAATCAAAATGTATTTGGATTGCATGCATGGATCTGGTAACGATACAGTTAATCTAGCAACATATAAAATAAAAGGAGAATCTATATTACGGTATGGAGGTAAAAAATGATCTAGGAGTATCAACGCACCGTCAGCTACTTAGAAAGAGTTTAAAGAGGTTTTCTTGATTATTACCTTCTTTTTGAAATTTGAGAGTACTGTTCGGATTAGTCTTTAAATCTTTTCCAAGGAAATATGAGCATGAGGGAGTATAACCTCTGATTTAATTCGTTGGCAAGGTATTGCTCCTATTGTAGTCTCTATAATGATTGATAGAGTTCATTGTTATGTGCATAGATTGGCTTTGTATTTCGTTAGAGAATACTATTTCGTCTTTGAATAAGGATATGGACATAGAAAGAATACACGTTTTTTCACAAAAATAGAGGATTAGAGGCAAAAAACAAATGCAAGAATCAGAAAGAGCGCATTCCAAGAGGGACAAATCTATGGGGAAATTTATGGCATCAAAAGAAGATTTTAGGCATAGGTTTCTAATAGATTACCTATACATCATCTTTTTACTCTACCTCTAGTGCTTTAGTGTGGTTTTAAGGATCCAATGGCAATTAATTTAAGTAAAGAAATAAGAGTCAAAGCTCACAGATAGTGGGGTATCAAGAGAAAGGGAGTATGATCCAATTTACACCTCCTTTACAACCATTTACACTATATAGGAAGCTTTATTTAGGTGTATTTTAGTTTGGGATAGTACTTCCTTTTGGTATGGCATGTTGGGGCATATAACGCGACAATTCCTACAAAGGGGCATGAGTGGTATGCCACGACCTACTAGACTAGTCGTTGCCTCATTATCATTGGTTAATTATTTAGGTAGGGGTATAATTCCTTTAGGTCATGTTAAAGGCGTTATAGGAGAAACTAGTTCTAGTAGAGTTCAGAATCGGACATATGCTCTAGTGGATCGACAAAATTTGAAGGTTTCTCTTAACGCGGTTATAGGTACATTGTCCATATATTTACAGAATTTATATGCATTAGTTGATCCATGTTTTATGTGATAAAGCTCAACTTACACCTCAATTTAGTGCAAGGCAGTCATCGTCAACATATTTACCCGACTTTGGAGTCGGGGTCGAATCCGCAGGGAACATTGTGAGGGGCGATTGAACTAGTTTGAAACTGACGATACAAGTTAATTCCAACAAATGATATGAAAAGATAAAATGGGGTTTTTTTGAAGATCAACAAATAATTGTTGGTCACTTTAGTTTCAATGTTTTTAAATCAAGAGTTTGTGAAATAACCAGAATTATGTTCACTAGGGCTTCCGGTACATGACAGATGCTAAAACTGGTTTAAGATTCTCACGGTGGGTAGGATAACAAGCTATATTTATCGATGTTATGATTAAATGTCTCTCGACCTATTTAAGCATCTAACTTCCTAATCCTCTCGAACTTAGGGAATTTCTGTTCTCTGTTTAGATTTTACCTTAGGTTAACTAACCTTGTTACAGTGCTGATTATTAAACGAAGTATTTCCGAGTCCCTATTGATAATTCACTTCCTACTATATTTGATTTCTTTCTCAAGAAGATCAAAGCAGGTGTGTCTACTGTTTGCAACCAACAGGCATTAATTAAAACTTCTGAATTATCAAGAAATCCTAACACCGAGTGAATCTTGAGTATTTAGCACCTCATCATGACGTAATCCTAGATCCCATAATTTAGGTTAACGGAATTTAGCCACTCATGATGTAAAGAATGAAACACATAATTGAATTCATAATTTAGAAGATTAACTTACAGAGTTGAATAATAATTAGTGAATCATAGATTAGATCACAAAGGAAAATCCACAAAATAGTTGTATTGTTTGAATCCTAAAAGATAGAGAAAGAAATATCAAAAAATATTCTCCAAGACTCAAGGTATTGAACTCTATTCAGAATAATGATGATGATGAATAATCCCCCCCAGAAAAACCATAACAATGCTTTTTATAGTTAATCCAAAATAAGGAAATAAAATCACAATGTTCAAAAAATCCTTCAGAATAGGTGCCGGCATTTGTCACGGTGTGTTAGGGTCCTGACGACTTATCAGGAATGTCATCAGGCCCTCCCAAATTCTTGGCAACTTCTACTTAAACTGACGACAAATCTTTACGACTAATCACATATATGATGAAATATTAGAAAGGTTATCACTTCTTCATTCAAAATTTGATTCTCTACCTGCTGACGCCTTATCACTGTTGTGATGACATGTCAAAAATGTCGTCATAGTTTCACTTTAATCCTTCTAACACTGCAACACCTGATGTGATTTCTGATAACTTATCACAGGGCTGACGACTTATTAGGAATGTCGTCAGCCACACCTCCAGTTCTTTTGCATCAGTTTTTGGCTCTTTTTCTTCCATTTCCTTAAATTTCCCTTGCATCATGACATTTACTGCAATATCAAAGTAAAATAATCAAAAATGACAAAATTTACTTAAGACTTCGCAATTATTCTCAGTTAAAAGCCTTAAATGTATTAGCGTCTGCTCACATGTCAACACCCTCAACTTAAAACAATTGCTTTTCCTTAAGCAACTAAAAAACAATACTACAATTCTTAACCAAGAAGCACATACGATACCTATGACAGTTGATCATCAATTTTAGTTCCAAACACATTACTCTCTTCATTTTCAATCTCTTTAAACCCAGCTGTGTATATCCATGAAGATCAACAATATGATAGAAAGAAATTAAGATATGGTATGAACTTAGCAACAATAACTATACATATGTACAAATTACACTACCTAAGAAAGTAGGCAACTAGCAATGTAATCGATGTGCCTTTACAACAACGAAGTACCTCCTCACTCATAAATGAAATCAAGCATGTAAATACAGGGACAGTCAAGAGACACTCACTCTCAGAAACAAATTCCAATCAATTCTTGTCAAATACCATATTCTTGCCCTTATTTTCATTACCTAAGTTTTCAGACAGTTAAGTTAGGATCACTATAGGTCTTTTATTTGTCTTTGTAATGTAGGCTTGGGGATGGTATAATACGCAAGGATATTTAAATTGACTAAGCCTCCTTGGAACTACACTATTTTTGGGGTCTCACTTATCAATATTTACTTAATTCTCTCCTCTCTGGATCACACATACTCTGGATGGGTGCGGTATTTTTATTTTGACAATCATTTTTTTTTTCACAACTTTTCTTTTATTATTCTTTTTCCACATCTCCCAACTTTTTATTCTTTTCTTTCATTCTACCTTTCTTCATACTCATTTTATGTCACTCACCCCTATGGTAGCCACCCTCAACTTAGGCGATTTGCCTCAGTCAAAGTGCATATTGTTCAAGGAGGACCAGGGCCAAAATAGGTTCATTGTGATACGAATGGGAAGGTGATAGCTATAATAAAAAAAATAGGTATTCAAGCTCAAAATTAGGATCAAGGGATATTATTCACATGGAAGGTCATTTAGGCTAAAAGTGGACTAATAGCAACAACGGCATATGATTTTTTCCTAACTGCTATCCTACAACCAAGGCAAGACCAACCGAGCAAGTTCTAGATTTAACACACAACTGAAACTAGGTAGCATCTCACACACACATGGCACAATGGCACATCACAAGCTACTACCTATTTGGTTCGTGCAATACTTCGTAGTGATTGTTGTGTCCCTAATACTAATGCCAAAAAAAGATTCACAATAGTCACATATAGATGCTCATCACACAGTTACCAGGTAGACAATTGGAGAGGTATTTATCATTCCAAGAAAAATCAACAAAAATATGCCAATTGTCCTAGATACTTATTGTTCCCCCAATTAACCACAACACATCACAAAACAAACACAATATGCCTAAACATTCCAGCTCTACTGGGAACAAGACTCCGCGGAAAAGAGGCACGACAACAAAAACCCCAAGAGGACACCAACACCCACAAGTAGCTCCACCCTTAACTTAAAAACATACAATGTCCCCAATGCGTCAAACAAAAAAAAAGAGTTAGAAACATACCTGTGGCACCATGGGTGCAAAGATCTAATGTCAATCACATAATATGAATATAAATAACAAAATACCTTGAGTTTCCTCCCAAGCAGCGCCTGATTTAATATTGTGGCACGACCTAACTCAAATTTTTCCTCCACCTTGAGGATATGAATTTCACCCCCATCTTAGAGTCCATCTTCTTGCCTCAATCATAGGGGGGTGGTACAAAAATTAAGAAGTCGAGTAATGGATTGAGCGTGGTAAACCACTTAGCCTTAAAGTGAGGTGTATTTTTATATTGCTTATCAAGTATAAAATAAAGAATATAGGATTATTGTTCCTTATCTTCACACTCTTTCACTATTTTAGATTATTCCGCAGATAAGATATTATCTAAACATAATATGAAAAAATGCTTTGAGTGAGGCCCAACTAATTCTACTTCAAAATTTACACTATCTACTACACACTTACTTTTAATCACCTTCTCAATGTCAGTCTCAAGATCAAGATGACAATCTAGTGATTGTGATTCTTGAGTTCTCTCCTTAAATTGGCTAATGTCCCTCATATTCTTCTTTGTTTAGCCACTGTAAACATAGTGAGAGTGGTAAATCTTTTAGATTTGCCGACAATTATTCTTGATTATCTAAGATTTGTTTCATCAATTTGTTCACTTGAATCATTATAGCACACATATCATCAGTATGATCACTTTGACCACAATCCAAACACTAAGTTACAGTAAGTAGGACAATATCCACATCATATTGTGAAGGTCCAGTCCGTGCACTTCCAGGTAAATTTGGAAAGAAAGCCTCAAAACATGGTCCCCTATGATAATAACAAGAATCGTCATCACTTAAAAAACCATTTATCCAGGCTGACATCTCAAGAAAGGTGTGAGAAAAATAAAAATAAAAGAAAAAAAACTAAATAAAAAAATATTTACAAGTTTGAATTCAAGCAAGTAAACTAAAATTCGAAACCAACTCAATACGCCAAATTGATCCCTGGCAACAATGCCATTTTTTGATAATGCTCAACTTACACCTCAATTTAGTGTAAGGCGATCATCGTCAATATATTTACCCAACTTTGGAATTAGGGTCGAATCCATAGGGAATAAGGTGAGTGGTGATTAAACTAGTTTGAAACTAAAGCTACAAGTTAAATTCTAACAAATGATATGAAAAGATAAAATGGAGTTCTTTTAATGATCAACAAATAATTGTTGGTCACTTTAGTTATAGTGTTCCTAAATCAAGAGTTTGTGAAATAACCAGAATTATGTTCACTAGGCCTTCCGGTACATGATAGATGCTAAAAGTGGTTCAAGATTCTCATGGTGGGTAGGATAATAAGCTATCTTTATCGATGTAATAATTAAATGTATCTCGACCTATTTAAGCATCTAATTTCCTAAACTTTTTGGACTTAGGGAATTTTTGTTCACTATCCAAATTTTACCTCAGGTTTACCAACCTTGTTACACCGCTGATTATTTAATGAAGTATTTCTTAGTCCCTATTGATAATTCACTTCCTACTATATTTGATTTCTTTCTTAAGAAAATCAAAGTAGGTGTGTCTACAATTTGTAACCAACAGACGTTAATTAAAACTTTAGAATTATCAAGAAATCCAAACACCTATTGAATCTTGAGTATTTAGCACCTCATCATGACCTAACCCTAGATCCCATAATTCAGGTTAACGTAGTTTAGCCACTAATGATGCATGGAATGAAACACATAATTGAATTCATAATTAAGAAGATTAACTTACAGAGATGAACAATAATTAGTTAATCATAGATTAGATCACAAAGGAAAATCCCCCAAATAGTTGTATTATTTGAATCCAAAAAGATAGAGAAAGAAATATTGGAAAATATTCTCGAAGACTCAAAGTATCGAACTCTTTTCAAAATAATGATGATGATGAATAATCCCCCCTAGAAAAACCCTAAACAATGCTTTTTATAGTTAATCGTAAATAAGGAAATAAAATCACAATGTTTAGAAAATCCACGGTATTTATGATGGCGTGTCAGGGTCCTGGCAACTTATAAGGAATATCATCAAGCCCTCTAGCATTCTTCTCATCTGCTGCTTTAACTGATGGCAAATCTTGACGACTTATCAAATACGTGACGACATATCAGAAAGGTTGTCACTTCTTTATTCAAAATTTGATTCTCTGCCTATACTTGACGGCAACTCTGATGCCTTATTACAGTTGTGATGGCATTTTAAAAATGTCATCATAGTTTCACTTTAATCCCTTTAACACTGCAACACCTGATATGATCTTTGATAACTTATCACAGGGTTGACGACTTATCAGGAATGTCGTCAGCCATACTTCCAGTTCTTTTGCATCATTTTTAGCTCTTTTGCTTCCCTTTCCTTAAATTTCTACTGCATCATGACTTTTACTGCAATATCAAAGTAAAATAATCAAAAATAACAAAAGTTTCTCAAGACTTCACAATTATTCTCAGTTAAAAGCCTTAAATGTGTTAGCGTCTGCTCACACATCACTATGTTAATATATGTCAAAATATATTGGATAATGAAAAGTTCAAAAGAACATCGAATCACTAGTCAAGCCATTTGAAGTGTCTGCTCTAATTGGTGAATATATTATGGCTAGGAGAGTGTATCAAAATTGTATAATAACTATTTGTGGTCGTGATACAATCGTTAATTTTGTTGATCTATAAATGGTAGATTTGGATGTTATAATGGATATGGATTGGTTTACTTCTTGCTATGTGATAGTAGTTTGTAGAACTAAGACAGTGTATTTCCTTTTTCCAAGAGAGACAATCCGTGAATTGAGGGGGAGTATCGATGCGCCCAGAGGTAAATTTATTTTTTATCTTAACGAAGAAAGGATGATCTCCAAAGTTTACATACTTCATCTAGTTAGAGTGAAAGATATAGATGTGGAGCCACCAACTCTTAAAACTATTCTATGGGTAAATAAATTTCCCAATGTATTCCTTGAAGATCTTCAGGTTTTCCTCTAGGGCGAGTAGTAAGGTTTGGTATTGATTTGATTCTAGGTACTCAATGAATATTTATTCCTCCATATAGAATGGCCTCAATAGAATTACGAGTGTTGAAAGAGAAACTAAAAGACTTGCTTGAAAAAGGATTCATAAGGCCTAGTATGTCCCCTTGTTAGGCACTCATGACTTTTGTTTGTAAAAAAGATTGCTCGTTGAGAATGATCGACTATTGACAACTAAATAAAGTAAAAATTTAAATAAATATTCCCTTCCAATAAATGATGACCTATTTGATCAGTTAGTAGGTGCCAAGTGTTTCTCAAAGATTGACTTGAGGTCAGGTTACAACCAAGTGAGGGTCAAAGAGAAAGATATACCCAAGATAGTTTTCCAAACACGATACTATCGTTACGAGTTTCTAGTCATGTCCTTTGGGCTAGCTAATGCATTAACAACTTTTATTGATTTGATGAATAGGAAGTTTAAGACTTTCTTTGATGTGTTTGTGATAGTGTTTATAGATGATACTTCAGTTTATTAAAGATAAAAAAGGACCATACTAGTCTAAGTATGATTTTTTGTTTAAATCTGTGTCATTCTTAGGTCATATTATTTCTATTGAAAGAATGTGGGTCGATACACAAAAGATAGAAGTTGTGAAGAGATGGCCAAGACCGACAATGCTTATAGAGGTTTGCAATTTCCTAGGGTTGGAAGGTTACTATTGAAGGTTAGTTGAAGCTTTTTCTTCAACTTCCTCAACTTAAACAAATCTAAAACATAAGGCATCCAAGTTTCAATGGAATAACGTATGTGAAAGGAGTTTTCAAGTTTCAAAATTTCCATTATTTTATTTTTGACACATCTATGTTCAAAATATTAATTTTTAACTTAAATTGTGTTTAGGTATGTTTATAGGATATATCAAAAGATTTTTGAATTTTTGGATATGGTTCAAGATTATTTTTTAATCCAAGGGAGTAAGCCTCTGTAATTTCCTAGTGTCATGGAGGTTACCCTCAGTGATATTGGCATGGTACAAAGGAAGTATACCTATGTGATATACATTGAGGATAGTCTCTATGATGTTATCTTAGCACAAAGGATAGTCCTTGCGATAAGTAGCATGCCACGTTGAGGTGTAAAAATCTTGCATTTTTTATTTTATTCACCTGGGGTGAGGTGATTTTGGGTTTTTTCACACATGTATGACCCTTAAACATAAAATAAGATTATTTCCTTCAGTTTTCACAGATAAAATCCCCCAATTTAAATCTGAAACTCTAAACCTAAGAAAAGTTTAACGATTTCAGTGTGTATTTATCCTTTGGGTTCCTAGCTATAAATTACTTTCAAATTTTTGAGTTTCTAAGGCATGTTACTCTTCTCCAAAACATATTTTGTTAAAAAAATGTATTTACAATTGTTATCCAAAAAATTTACTTGGTGATTATGAGTGAGGGTTGACTGTTTTTGAGTATTATTGGTTAAATTATTTCCCATGATTTTTGTGAATTGTTCAATCTTTGAATTGATAGTTTTTGAACTATTTGGGTGCATGGGTATATAAATTTGAATGAGGGTCGAGGTATTCTCCCAAACTGATAATTTTTGTTTGAAATTGGTTTTAGAAATTTTGTTCCCCTAACCTATCAGTATAATTGTACTTTAAATATGATTTATCACAGGAATTGATTTACTTACCTATAATATTGTATTCTATAAAGGTTTAAACGGATAAATATGGAATTTAAAGGCCTTGTTTGTCGTGCTTTTGATTTTAAATTGGAGCTTGGGGGTTGATGCATTCCCCTGAGATAATTTGGAAAAATAAAGGGGGTCAAGGCATTCCCCCAACTTGAATTAATGAAACAAAGGGGGTCGTGGCATTCCCCCAAGTGATGTATAATTGAAATAGCAAGATGATATTATCTTACAAGCGTAGTTGGTATGACGATTCTAATAGTGTATGCCTAAATAGATGATTATGTTCAATGAATGAGAATGTGTAAATGTTTAAATTAGACTTAAAGGGGGTTGTGTAGCTAGCCGTGAAGGATAAGGTCCTGAGGATCAACACAAAAAATTCCTATTTTTCGATGTGAGGGTTGGTCTTGACGGCCATGTGCATGTGTAACATGTTACATATATTTGTATCCTAGATTAATGTGGGGTTGAAGGCATTCCCTAGTCGTCTATGATATTTCTGATTCGTGCATCTTACACGTACTAGCGCCTATCCAGCATCGGGGCTGGACACATATAGCCAGTGGGTATTTTATAATAGTTAAGCTACACTATCCAAGCAAATATTTTACTTTCATGGTAAACCTTGTTCCCTATCCCAGCATGTTATATATATGTGGATTTTACTGTGTTTTTCACTTGGCATTATTTTATCCCTTCCTAGTGTTACATGTTAGCACTTGCCCCGCTAACCATCTTCGAATGTTGTATCCCCATGCAATGAAGAAACTGGAGACACTTTTGCTTTCCTTGCATAGTGATAAGTGATCACAAAGTTATTTGTGAGTCAACCTAAAGTGGTGAGCCTCTTTTTTCTGATAGGACTTTGCTTTATGGTATAGTTTATGTCATAGACTATCTTTTAATTTCTTTTGGTTATCATCGTGTGTATGCCCTGACTTAGATTGATGCTGATTTCATAGAGGCTTTGTAGATTATTGTGGATTGGAATTGTGTTGGAATCTTAGTTACCTTTGAGCTATTAACTTATCTTATTTATATTTATTAGTTTTCTTTCATTGATATAGTATATAATTTATTCTTTCTGACTAGGGAAATAGGGTGGTCTTTAATCCTCGGCGAACTTAAGATACCCATCATAAATAAGCCCTTATCTAGGTTGTGATAAGATTGGTATCTGATCACGGTTTAGAGTCGTTGGGTGTCCACAAATCCATGTCAGATAGAGTCTTTTTCATGGATGGGTAGTGCATCACACTTATAAAGAAGAGGCTCTGAGGCATTTAGGAATATTTCCCTTTATTGTGATCTATTTTTATGCTATAAAGTCTATGGTCTTAAAATCCCCTCAATTTTTGTTTGTTCATATTTTAGGTCATGCCTCCCTGAAGATATGATGCTTATGGAAACTTCTCTATCCCACTTAATGATAATATAGAGGGAACTCGTTCTACTTATAAAGTACAAACCTAGTTTAGGGTCCCAATTCATAATTGTGTAGTCCTTCGTGGAGTTCCACCAGTTCCTACTAGTCCTCCTCGTGCTCCATGGGATGATGATTTTCATGCTCCACCGCCCTAAGAGGATATTTATAATATTGAATTTCATTAATCTATTTATCTGCTGACTCTATTGGTCACTTCTCAACCTTGTTAGCGTGATTATGTTAGTTCTATTACTCTATCTTCTGAGGTCACTAGAGTTGGCCAGCTTATGAGGTTGAATCCCTTCACCTTTACTGGAAAAAAGTTAAGAAGTATCCTTAAGGATTCATTGATGAGATGGAAATGATTTTCAAAGTGATGAATGCTTCTAAATTTAATGGTGCGGAGTTTGTCGCATACCATCTAAGAGATGTGGCATATCAGTGGTATGATAAATATGAGCAGTTGAGGGGTGATGATGCTTAGTAGGCTAAATAGGAGGAATTTTTTGTTACCTTCCTTGATTACTTCTTTCCTCAGGAGTTAAGAGAGGCAAAGGCTAAGAAGTTTATAAATTTAAAAAAAGACAGTATGATAGTGAAGGAATATGCATTAAAATTCCATAAGCTATCTCCCTATGCTCTAGAGTTTGTGTCTTCTATGCAGGCTATGATGAGGAAGGTCACTTAGAGTTTGCATTGGGAATTGGTGTTGGAGTGCAAGGTCGTCCTATTGAATAGTGATATGGATATCTCTAGGCTTGTAGTGTGCATGCAATAAGTTGAAGAGAAGAAGAATAAATAAGAAGAAATAAACGAAAGGCAGAGTAAGAAATTTAGGTATTTTGAGAAGGGTAGAGGTCATCAGAATAATGGTAGAGATGTCAGTTAGCGGAGCAAGAAGAAGGTTTAAGAAAATTCTAATTTTTATTCTAAGGGTAGTGCCCCATATCCTAAGTATTCATATGACCATTGCTTCCAAATAAATATGGGGTTTAAGGGATAAGGTGCCTAGTTTTAGGCCTATGAAGCTTTGTCGGTCCCATCTTATCCTCCTTGCCATTGTTGTGGGAAGGTGGACCATGGAGTTTGTGATGAGAGCAAGGAATAAGTTCTTTATATGTGGCTAGCCTTATCATATTCAGAGGAACTCTTCATTATCAAATATTGCTACTGGAGCTAATAAGGTTCTGGTTTCTACTTCTTTATCTCCTGCACCAAAGTGTGCTACTTCTAGTACCGACACTAGCCGAAATTGACTTTATACTCTTCCCACCCATCAAGAATCTGAGCTATCTCCTAATGTTGTTACTCATACATTATAACTTTTCTCACATGATATGTATTTTTTGCTTAATCTGGTAACGTTACAACTTTTCTCACGTGATGTGTATTTTCTGCTGGATCTGGGGTCTAATTTTTCTTATGTGACCTCTTTTGTGGCTATTTATTTTAGTTTTTATCCCAAAAGTATTTTGGACACCTTTTCTATTTCTATGCTAGTGGGTGATTTTGTGGTTGCTTGAAAATTTTATAGGGGTTGTGTGGTGTCTATAATTGATAGTGAGACTTTGGTAGACTTAGTAGAGTTGGATATGTTAGATTTTGATGTGATTTTGTGCATGGATTGGCTTTACTCTTTCTATGCTTCCCTTTAATGTCGAACCTAAAAGGTCAGTTTCTAATTCCTAAATAAACCGTGATTGAGTGGGAAGGGAGTTCCATAGTACCTAAGAAAAGGTTTATATCATATCTTTTAGCCCAAAAATTAATTTCCAAGAGGTGTATATATCATCTAGTTTGGGATAAGGATTTTAACTATGAAGGTCCTTCCTTGCAATCTATCCCTGTTGTCAATGAATTCTATGAGGGATTTCCCAATGCTATTTTTGATATTTCTCTCGATAGGGAAATACGTTTCTGGATTAATCTTTTACCAGATTCTCATCCTATTTCCATTCCTCCCTATAGAATGGCTCCGGCTGAGTTGAAAAAACTTAAGGAGTAGTTGAAAGAACTTCTTAATAAGGGTTTTTATTCGTTTTAGTGTTTCCTTGTGGGGTGCTCTGGCGTTTTTTGTGCATAAGAAGGACAGTTTCCTTCAGATGTGTATAAACTATTATCGGTAGAATAAGGTCACAGTGAAGAATAAAAACCCTTTTCCTAGGATTGATGAACTCTTTGACTAGCTTCAGGGTGCTAAGTGCTTCTATAAGATTGACCTTTAGTCAGGCTATCATCATTTGAAGATTAGGGAGGTGTATATCCCAAAGTGTACCAGTCATAGCTGGTACGGTCATTACGTGTTCTTGGTGATATATTTTGGACTAAATATTGCTTTGATTGCATTTATAGATCTTATGAATTGGGTATTTAGACTGTTTCTTTACTTGTTTGTTATCGTATATATAGATGAGATCTTGGTATATTCTAAGAGTAAGGAGTATCTTACCAATCACCTCCATATTATGTTGCAGACCCTTAAGGATCGATAGTTGTATGCTAAATTTTTAAAGTTTTAGTTTTGGTTGGATGTTGTGACCTTTTTGGGTCATGTGGTTTCTAGCAAGGGGTTCAAGGTGGACCCATAGAAGGTTGAGGCATTTAAGAAGTGGCCTATACCTACGATTCCAATTGATATTTGAAGCTTTTTGGGTTTAGCTAGGTATTATAAGTGGTTTGTAGAGAGTTTTTCTTTGATTTCTACTTCATTCATAAGTTGACTCCAAAAAAGTTAAAGTTTCTATGGTCTGATGCTTACGAGGGTAGTTTTTAGAAGTTGAAGGATAAGTTAACTTATGCACCGGTCTTGACCATACCCGAGGGCGATGACAATTTTGTTGTTTATTATGATGGTTCTAGTATGGGACTGGGTTGTGTGTTTTTAAAGTATGACAACTTTGTAGCTTACGTTTCTAGGCAGCTGAAGGTTCATGAAAGGAATTATTTGGCACATGACTTAGAGTTGGCGGTGGTGGTGTTTGCTTTGAAGATCTGGTGTCACTATATGTATGGGGTACATGTTGACATTTTATAAATTCATAAGAGCTTTCGTATGTGTTCACTCAGAAAGAGTTGTATCTCAGGCAAAGAAGATGGCTTGAGTTTCTTAAAGACTATGACATGAGTCTTCACTATCACCCAGGTAAAGCTAATGTGGTTGCTGATTCTCTTAGCAAGTTGTCTTTGGGTAGCTTATCTCATGTGAGGTAGGATAAGCAAGTATTGGTGAAAGATATTCATCGGTTAGCTAATCTCAAAGTTCGTCTCTAGGATTCTTTGGATGGAGGTGTGATTGTGCAAGAGGTGGTGAAGTCATATTTTGGGGCTAAGGTGAAGGAGAAGTAGGTTTTGGATCCCATTCTTATGCAAATTATGGGTGATGTGGGTCAGTAGAATGTTATGGATTTTTAGATTGAAGGTGATGGTATGTTAAGGTACTAAGGCAGATTGTGTATTTCGTATGTTGATCGGCTGCGATAAAGGATCTTGACCGAGGCCCAGGAGTTGAGGTATATGACATCTTGGTTTGATGAAGATGTATCATGACCTGAAAGAGATCCACAAATGGATCAACAGAGACGTGGCCAATTTTATGGTTAAGTGTATGGTTTGTCAACAAGTGAAGGTGGAGGACTAGAGACCTGATGGATTATCTCAAGACATTGAGTTGCCCATGTGGAAATGAAAAAAGGAGGTGATAAATATCAATTTTGTTATAGGTCTTCTATGGTCTTGTAGTCATTTGATTTGATATGGGTCCTTATAGATAGGATGACTAAGTCTGCTCATTTCTTTCTAGTGAGGACTAACTACTTTACAGAGTATTATGCAAACTTGTTCATTCAGGAGATCGTCAAGTTGCATGGTGCTCCAGTTTCCATTATCTCTGATCGAGGTATGCAGTTCTCTTCTTACTTTAGCATATATTTTAAAGAGATCTTGTAATACCCTGCACTATTCTTACTTCGATTCAGCTCTTAGTTGCATGCATAAGGGGCTTAAGGCCTGAAAATTTCACCACGTGTTGGGGACTTATCTATTTTCAAGACCCCTAAACTTTGAGGATTTTTAATTTGACCTTCATGATTCTCAAATGTTGATTTTTGAGTTAATTCATGATCAGGGACGTAAGAAGTATGTCTCAGTGAATTTTTATATTTTTCGGACAAGGTTTGGGGCACGTTTGGATAAAAAAACTAGTGGGTTACAATGATAAGCCCGTGATGTGGCATAGTCGCAAACTCATGTTTACCGCATCGCGGTGTGGGAATTCCACGGCTGCAATTAGACCACATTGCAGTGATGATGCTGCATCCAGTTTTTTATTTAAATGGTTGAGGGGAAATCGGGTCTTTCCCCTTCAATCGAATCGTTCATAACATGACTTGGGCATCAGTTATGGGATAATTTTGCCATTCTTCTCCAATTTTCCTCTCAAGAAAACCCTCATCTTTTCCCCAAGAACACAAATCCAATTCCTTTGTCCCTGAGAAATCAAGAATTCAAGTTCCCCAAGTTCAAGAACCTTCTAGAAAGTATCAAGAATACCATTTTCCCTTCAAGTTAAAAGCTTAAGATATGTGGGGTGTTCATTCATGGGTCCTTTTCACCCATGAAGCCCAAAAATCCTCTTTTCAATTAAAAAACGAATTTTTCTATCATTATTGTATTTTATATTGCTTAAGATGGGCTTAATTCATGTTTTCATGGTAATTTAAATATAACTTAGTGCATGTATGATCCCATACAAAATTTGAATTCCTCATGCTATGAATTTCAGTTTCCTATGTATTATCAAGTGAACTTCATGTTATTTAATTCTAATGTTTAAAATACCCCAATGTACAAGTCCATGCTTTCCAAATGTTTGATGAAATGCCTATGTTTTTGAGTTGAACCATGATTCAATATTACAATTTAAGTTTAAATGGCATGACTCAATACCTACATTTCTTACATGATTTTTAGTTTTTAAAGTATGATTTAGTTAATCCATGAATATCCTTATTCAGTTATTGTGACTAAGATAAGCACTATAAGAAATAATATTCAGTTAAACTTAATTCAGTTCAGTACTAGTGTAAGTTTAGTTGGGAGTAGGATTTAGTACCGAGCGAATCTTGGGATGGGGGATCACCCTTCAGTTAAGAATGTGTCCTTTGTAGTAGTCATGGGTTACCTTATTGTATATCAGTACAATTTTATTTAGTGCTCATAGCAAGTACGAACTCATGGGTAAACTTGTGGTCACTTGTGATAGTTAGCAATGTTGTCACGGCTAGTGGGTAGCCTCGGTCATGAAAAATCATGGTATCAGAGCCTAAGATTTTATAGTTTCCTAGGGTGTTTGAAAGTTACATTGAGTAGAGTCTTGTGCATGGGTGTGAAGCACGCCACACTTATAGACAAGAGACTAAGAGACGTTTTACGACAAAGTTTCCTTTCTTTCAGTATTCATATCGTACGAATGAGTATGATCTTGATTTAAACTCTATTTCTGACTGATTGTTCATTCCATTTACAGACTATGCGTCCTACAAGAAATAACAAAAGAAGGAATAGGGACCAGCCCGCACCTCCACCTATTTAGAAAGATCCCCAGAATTAGCATTTCTCTCACGGCGAGTTCAGAGCTACTTTTACTATCTTAGCCCGTTCAGTAGCTTCTTAGAACAACCAACGACCTATTTCCCCAGCCAATCCAATGGAAAATACTCCTGCAACTAGGATTTGGGATTTAACCCAAATAAATCCCCCTTTGCTTTCACGATCCATATCTGAAGAGGATCCATAAGAGTTTCTTGATATGGTTCAGAAGGTGATAGTTAATATGGGCATCACTTTGAGTGAGAGTTCATAGTTGGCTTCATATCAGTTTCAAGATGTAGCACACACCTGGTTTATGTAGTGGAAGGAGGACCATGGTGTTGATGTAGGGCCTATTGAGTGCGAGAATTTTGCCATGACTTCTCTAGACAAGTTCTTTCCATTTAAATTGATGGAGGCTAAGATTTTGGAGTTCATTAATTTGAAGAAGGGCAACATGAGTGTGAAGGTGTACTCGCTTAAGTTTACTTAGTTGGAGAGGTATGCTCCTAATGTGGTTGCAGATAATAGGTCTAGAATAAGTTCATGTCTGGTGTAGCTAATAGTATTGTTAAGGAGTGTAGGACTACCATGTTGATTAAGGAGATGGACTTATCTAGACTGATTGTTCATGCTCGGCAGATTGAGGAAGAGAAGCTTAAGGAGAAAGAGACAGAATAATAGGGTCAGAACAATAAGTTTTAACTTTTCTCAACCAATGTCGGAAGGTGGTAAGCATTCTCAGTTTTGTCAAAAATTTTCAGCCCCAGCTCTATGGGTGATTTTTGTCACCTCATGGATAATAAAGCAAGTGGAGTATGGTTTAGTTGTAGTCAAAATTTGAGCCACTTCTAGATTATTGGACTTTGTTGCTTGACTGCTATTTAAAATCTTATGCATCTTTTCAGTATTTCATTGTACAAAGAAGGGTGTTGCAAAATTAACATAGCAGATGTGCAACGAGCTACTTATGGTTGCAATTCAAATCAAAGTTTCTATGACCTTTAAGGCATAAATTTGGGCGTAAACAATTGTGTCTCTTGGTGTAAGGTAGTGTTGCTTAAGGATAAGAAAATGGTTTAAGTTGGGGTTGTTGATGAGTGGTGATTTTACCACTCATTTACACGCAATTTTAGTGCACAGATGGTCCTAAATATGTTTTGGACATAATTATGATTTAATGCACTAATATCCACTTTTTGCATGTATAGGAGTTAAAGAGACAAAGAGATGTGGATTGAAGCCTAAAATGATCTAAAAGAAGCAGAAAAAGTGAAGTAGAAGACCTGAAGTGAAATAGCCTCAATTAATGCGGTGGAGGTCCATTGGCCGCGGTCGCAATCAATCAAGATGGTCAATCAACTAGGACCGCAGAAGTCAATTGTGGTCGCATAGCTGCAGTCGCAGCCAGACTTGCATGATAGCAGCTTGGCAGAAATGTTTAGCCCAAGGGCAAAACTGTAATTGCACGTGCTGATCCCAATTTGATCAAAAAGACTAAAACCCTAAATTGATGTAGTATTAATTCTATCACTATTCCATTTCCCCCTTCTCTCTTTAGGTTTTGACTTAAGACTTTGTAGCCTCCATTTGTGGAGAAGAAAATATTGTGTAAATTTTGGGTGAAGAATACATTGGTGAACTTCTAAGTTGAAGATTTGCTCACTTCCATTGTTGAATTTGTGGGATAGCCAACTTTGAAGTAATATTTTCTTAGATCTTCTACAACTTTGATTCAATGGGGATTATAGGTATACCCATGCTTGTTTATCTTATATGTAGCTAAACCTCTCTCTTGGGGTTATATGAGAATAGGGATTGAAGTGTGTTTGGGTTGTGATTGTTAGAATCTATTTGGTAGTTCATGTTTATGGGTTATATCATTGCTATGTTATTTTTGTTGGAATTTTATGGTGAAAGCTCCAAGTACCCACATGGGTTTGATGAGCGAAAGCTCCTATCTCTAGAAAGTTAATGTCGTCATCCAAGGAAGGATTTTGGGTGAACTTTAGGAATCCATATCATCCTTGAATGAGGTATATAGGGTCCAAAGAAATGATATACAAGTATGCGTGGAGTTTTCTAAATTTTCACTATCTTAGATATAGGGGTAAATGTGAGGTTAACTATGCCATGGGTGTCATACTAGAAATAGGGATGCCTCGATTGAGGTTGTGGTTACAAATTATCGAACACACCCATTAGGTATTAGAATGAATTAATAGGTTAAAGTTAGGTGTTATGTTGAAAGGCTAACATCAAAACCTAAAACCAAGCCTACCCATAATTTAATTACTAAAGTGATGCTGATAATTAGCTCCGATTAATCTTAAGATCCGTGCCTAATTTTTAAAACTCTAATTATTTGTAGCCCTAAATTTACACTAGAAAATTCCAAAAAGCAAAATTAGTGTAGGAACTCACCTCACCCATTTTATCTTTTTGTTACATTTGTTTGAATTTAACTTATATCTATCATTTTGAGTTAATTTGATCACCATTCATATTTTTCCTCATGGAATCTACCCCGACTCCAAAGTTGGGTAAATATATTGATGATGACCGCCTTGCACTTAAATTGATGTGTAATCTTAGTGTTCTCAAAAATTGTAGATGAGCGGTGATTTTACCACTCATTCGCACTTAATTTTAGTGCACCGTACCTTGTCTCAGATGAGTTTTAGACATAATTGTGATTTAATAAACTAATATTTACTCTTTGCAGGTATAGGAGTCGAAAAGACAAATCTCTGCAGATTGAAGCTTGAAATAATCAAAAGGGAGCCAAAAAAGTACAGTTGATGAACTGCAGTAAAATAGCCTCAATAATCGTGGTTGCGATCCATTAGCCGCGGTCGCGGTCAGTCAAGATTGTCAATCAACAGCGACCGTGGAAGTCAGTTGCGGTCGCAGCCAGACTTGAGCAATCGTGGTTTTGCAGAAATGTTAATCCCAAGGGCAAAATTATAATTATACGTGCTGATCCCAATTTGAACAAAAATACTAAAACCCTAATTTGATGTATCATTCATTCTATCTCTATTCCATCTTTCACCTCTCTCTCAAGGTTTTTAATTTAGACTTTATAGCCTCCATTTTTGGAGAAGAAAATATTAAGTAAATTTTTGATGAAGAATACATCGGAGACCTTCTAAGTGAAAGATTTGCTCACTTTCATTGTTGAATTTCGGGGAGAGCAAAGCTTGAAGTAACATTCATTTATATCTTCTACAACTTTGATTCAATAGAGATTATGGGTATATCTTTGCTTATTTATCTTATGTGCAGTTAATCTTCCTCTTAGGGTTATATGAGAACATGGATTAAAGTGTGCATGAGTTGTGATTGGTTTTATAAGTTTATGGGTTCTTTTATTGCTATGCTATATTAGATGGTATTTGATGGGTGAAAGCTCCAAATATCCATATGGATTTGATGTGCGAAAGCTCCAATCTCTAGAAAGTTCAATGTCATCTTTGAAAGAAGGATTTTTGGGGAACTTTAGGATTGCATATCATCCTCGAAAGAGGGATATAGGGACCAAAGCATTGATAGGCAATTATGCATGTAGTTTGCTAAATTTTTACTATCTTTGACATATGGGTAAATATGAGGTTAATTATGCCATGGGTGTCATCCTAGAAATAGGGATGCCTTGATTGAGGTTGTGGTTGCAAATTGTCGAACACACCCATTAGGTATTTGAAAGAATCAATGGGTGAAAGTTTGGTGTTTTCCTGAAAGGCTACCATCAAAACCTATAACCAAGCCTTCCCATATTTGAATTACTAAAGTGATGTTGATAATTAGCTCCCACATATCACTCCAGTAGTAATGCATAATCCCAAGATACATGCATAATTGTTAAAACTCTAATTATTCGTAGCCCCAAATTTACAATAGAAAAGTCCAAAAAGAAACACTAGTATAGGAACTCACCTTCCCTATTTTTTTTTTGTAACATTTATTTTAATTTAACTTGTATCTATCATTTTGATCTAATTTGATTACCACTCATACGACTCCTCATGGATTTGACCCAGACTCTATAGTTAGGTAAATATATTGACGGGGATCGCCTCACACTTAAATTGATATGTAAGTTGAGTGTTATCAGGTGTCTTTATCACTTGGTCCGGGTTCAGTATTCCAACTCGAAAGGTCCTTCTTTGCAATCAGTTTTGGTGGTTAATAAGTTTCTAAAGGTCTTTCTGGATGATCTCCCTGGTGTTCCTCCAGATAGGGAAATAGACATTGGTATTGATTTGATTTCGGACACTTGTCCAATATCTATTTCTCCATATTGAATGACTTCAGCTGAGTTAAGGGAATGTAAGGAGAGAATTAAAGATCTTCTGGATAAAGGTGACTTCAGCTGAGTTAAGGGAATGTAAGGAGAGAATTAAAGATCTTCTGGATAAAGGGTTTATTTATCTCAGTATTTCTCTGAGGGGTGCACCGGTTTTGTTTGTGCACAAGAAGAATGGTTCCCTTCAGACGTACATTGACTACAGGTAGTTGAACAAGGTAACAATCAAGAACAAGAATTTTCAACCAAGGGTAGATGATCTATTTTATCAGTTATACAGTGCCAAGTTCTTTTATAAGATAGACTTTTAGTCTGGGTACCATCAGTTTAATATTAGGGAGGTGGAGATCCCTAAGACAAATTTTTGTACGTTGTATGGGCATTTGTGTTCTTGGTGGTGTCATTTAGGTTGATCAATGCTCCAATAGCATTTAATAGATTTGATGAACAGGGTGCTCAGGCAGTATTTGGATCTTTTTATCATTGTGATTATTGATGACATTTTGGTGTATTCAAGAAGTGAGGTGGATCACGTTAGTCACTTCTATTTTATGTTGCATACCTTAAAAGAATAACAGTTGTTTCCCTTATTATCTAAGTGTGAGTTTTGTTTGAATGTTGTGACTTTCTTGGGTCACATTATTTCTAGTGAAGGGATAATGGTTGATCCTCAAAAGATTGCTTCGGTGAAGGGGTGGACTAGGCCCACTACTGCATCTGATGTTTGGAGCTTCTTAGGTTTATCCGGGTATTATAAGAGGTTTTAGGAAAGCTTTTCATTGATAGATACCTTTGAAAAAGATAACCTAGAAGAAGGTTATGTTTTCTTTGTCGGATGCTTGTAAGGGAAGTTTTGTGAAGTTAAAAGATAGGTTGACTTCGACTCTGATTTTTACTTTCCTGTAAGGTAATAAGGGGTTTATGGTTTATTGTGACACATCTTGGGTAGGGCTTGGTGGTGTTTAAAAGTAGTATTGGAAGGTGATTACCTTTTATTCCAGGCAGTTGAAGGTGCATCGGAGGAATTATCCTACTCATGATTTGGAGTTATTGGTGCTTGTGTTTACTTTGAAAATATAGCGGCATTATCTTTATGGTGTTGATGTGGATATCTTTTTTGATCATAAATATCTTTAGTATATGTTCAAAAAGAAGGAACTTAATCTCATGCAGAGGAGATGGCAAGAGCTTCGCAAGGATTATGACATGAGTCTTCACTATCACCCTGGTAATGCTAACTTTATTGCTGAGGCTATTAGCAGGTTGTCTATGGGCTATTTGGATCATAGGGTGGAAGAAAAGTGTAAATCGTTGAAGAATATTCTCCGTTTGGCCAATCTTTGAGTTCGTCTCTTAGATTCTAAGGATGGTGGCATGATGGTTCAAAAAATGGTTTGATCATCTCTTGCTGTAGAGATTAAGGAGAAACAAGTGTTGGATCCCATCTTGATGAAAATAAAGAGTGATGTTGGTGGGAAAAAGGTGGCAGTATTGAGATTAGAGTTGATGGTACTTTGCGGTACCAAGGGAGGCTGTATGTTCCAAATATCGACGGCTTGTGGAAAAGAGTTTTGGATGAGGAACATGATTCATGCTATGTTGTCCATCATGGCTCAACATAGATGTACCATTGGTGGAATGGTATGAGGAGATGTGTAGTTGACTTCATGGACAAGTGCATGGTGTGTGAAAAGGTTAAGGTTAAGCACACAAGGACTAGTGTGTTGCATCAAGAAATAGAGTTGCCTGAATGGAAGAGGGAGATGGTCAATATGGATTTAGTTACCAGTATTCCTTGGTCTCTAAACCAATTTGATTCAATTTGGGTCATCGTAGATTAGATGATAAAGTCTGCTCACTTTTTGTCGATAAGAACTACCTTTTCGGCAGAAGATTATATGAAATTGTATCTTCTAGAGATTGTGAAGCTGCATAGGGTGCCTGTTTAGATTATTTCTGATTGTGGTATGTAGTTTACATCACATTTCTAGTGGTGTTTACAGAAAGGGTTGGGGACTAAGGTTAGTCTGAGTACAACTTTTCATTAGCAATCAAACAGGCAGGGGGAGAGAAAAATTCAAACTTTATGGGACATGCTTTGGGAATTCATAATTTATTATGGTGGTAGTTGGGTTGAGCATCTACCTCTGCTAGAGTTTTCTTACAAAAATAGCTATTATTCTAGTATTTATATGGCTCCTTTTGAGGCATTTTATTGAAGGAGGTGTAGATCTCATATTGGGTGGTTTAAGCTTTGTAAGGTGGATATGTTTGGTCCCAATTTGATCTGTCAAGCTACGGAGAAGGTACGAGTGACTCGAGATAGGCTTAAGATTTCCCAGAGTTACCAAAAGTCTTATGCAGATGTTAGAAGTAGAGATTTAGAGTTTGAGGTTGGGGACACAGTGTTCCTAAAGGTGTCTCCCATGAAGGAAGTAGTGCGGTTTAGCAAGAAGGGGAACCTTATTCCTCTATTTGATTGTCCTTATGTGATTTTACGAAGAGTTAGTAATGTTGCTTATGAGTTGGAGTTGCCATCTAGTTTGGGTTTGGTTCATCCGGTCTTTCATATTTCCATGTTAAGAAAGTGTATTGGCGATCCTTCTTTGTTCGTTCATTTGGAAGGTTTGGATATTTCAGATTCTTTGTCTTATGAAGAGGTCCCGGTTGAGTCATTGGATACACAAGTTTGTTGGTTTCGAACCAAGGATGTGGCTTCAGTTAAGGTTCTATGGCGGACCCACAAGGTAGAAGAAGCTACGTAGGAAGCAAAAGAGGACATGAAGTCCAAGTATCCGTTCTTGTTTTCTACTCCTTGTATTCGTGCAGAAGGTATGTGTTCTTGAAAACATCTTTATTTTTTAAGTTTTTTTAAAGAAAAGATTAATATCTTTTTTTATTTGTTTCTGAACTTTGTTAAAGGTTGGGAATATGTTTGATAATGCAAATGACTCTGTGTGTGGTTGCCCCTACCTTATCCGTCATTAGGGGACGAATGTTCCTATTGGAAGAGAATGTTACATCCTGGGATTTAGATTTAAATATTTTCCTCAAAAACCATTCTTTGGACCAATACGACTCCAGGGTATGATCCATATGCTAGGCTACAAGTGGTATGGTCCAATCATAAGATGACTAGTGTTATTTGGTGGGATAGTTTTGATTATTTGAATGGTCACGACTTTGGGGTACGAGTCATAAGGATTGGTACGAGTAGTATCGGTGACTCGTATGGTGGGCTGTGTTATATCTTTCTAGTAGTTCATTCTGCTAGGGATACGAAATGTATACTGAGGTTACGACTTGGATGGATGAGTCGTATGCTAGAAAGTGTCTGATCTAAATTAAGGCTAGGGTGAGACTGGTGGAAACCAATAGTAAGGAATGGTATGACTCGTTAGAGTGTTAGTCGTTTCCCTATGATAGGTTTTTAGGGACTTAAGTGGGTATATTCAGGACATTTCCCTACTTACTCTAATTATGAACCACGAAATCTTATACACTTAGAAGGTTATTTACCCTATTATATTAACACTTAGAAAACTATTTAAAACACATCATAATTCTCTCAAGAGCTTTTGGGTCAAGAAATCTAGGGTTTCAACTTAGGGATTGCTTTGTGGCTTGTTTTGGTGATTTTTTCCTATCATCTTTCTCGATTTAAGGCATATTTCTCTTCCCTACAAATTATTTCTAAAAAGGAATGGATTTTATGGATGTTTTCATCATTTCAATGTTTCATGGTTTATGGTATTCAACTAATATTTGGGATTCTTGCTTATAATGGCTTGGTTATGGTTTCCTATGGTTTAATTATGCTTTTATATGCATCCATGATGGATTTGGGAAAACTAATTGCATGGTAGTGGTTTAATGGTCTGTGGAATTGGTTTTTGTTATATTATTCCCCCAAGGTATTTGATAAAATGCTTACAAAGATATGTTTATTGCATTGACTTCTTAAATGGAACTCTTGTTTGTTTCATATTATTTATGAAACTATAAATGGTTCTAATAGCTTACCAAGGTTAAAAGCTAATTGGTTATGCTTGTGGAGAACGTTAGTCTCCCAAGAGGTTAATATGGTAAACGAAAAGGGTACTTGAGATTCCCCTTAACCAAAATGGTTTGTCTAGGGATAAATCTTGCAAGTATGGTTGGTATGATGATACCACTACTAATTGACCTTGGATAATAAATTTTTAATCTGATTTTTTGGACATGGTTTTAATTTGAGAATTAATAGCGAGATGTGTAACTAAGCCATGAAGGTGGATGTTCCAGGGGGACCGATACTGGAAACTCATATTTGCTGATATGAGGGGTCTTTGATGACCACGTGCGAATGTCACGTTTTATATTGGAGGGATGTACTAGTAATCACATTGGATATTTCCTGGTTGTGAGGCTACACGCTCTAGGACTCTTTTTTTAGGGTAATCTAAGCCCATATGGCCCATGGGTATGGTTAAACGGCATGGTTACACAACCCAGGTAAAGGTTTTAAATTCATGCTAAACACGAATTCCTTTTCCCAGCACATGTATATATGTATGGTTGCATGCATTATGGATGGTCTTACTTAGTTGTTTAAATGGCATTATTGTATCCTTATCCGAAGATATGTGCAAGCGGTCAATGGCGAACCTTTCTACTGGCTATTGTATACCCATGCAATGTAGGAACTGCCCATTCAAATACTCCTACATAGTGATTAACTCAGGGACAACTTTTGGATTGAAGTGGTGAGCTTCCATCTTTCCAAAAGAATTCATTTAATTATGGGGATATTTTAGATAAATTACTATTTTTGGTTTTTGTAACGACCCTAGACTACCCCCTAGTCATCACACGGTGCTTGCGACCCCGAAGGACCACAAGCTAACCCATGAATGAAATCTGTTGTGAGCATTGAACAATAATACTTAATTAAATGTAGAATAATAGGCTGAAATGCCAAAAGTTTCAAAACATCTAAAATAACAATAATGAATAATAACATCTGAATCTAAAATACTGGCTGAAAATCTAGTCTTAAAAGCGTCTAACTGAAACTGTCTGAAAATGGAGTTGATGGGACATTCCCCCAACTAACTCTATCTACAAAAATACTGCTAAGCTGAAGTACTAAAGTAAAAGTATATCTTCGATAGATGAGGACTCACTACTAAGTCTACTACTGCTGGCTCAATCTGGCAAAGCGCGGTTAGGAACCTAAACATCTGAACCTATGATATGAAACATCATAGCACAAGAAATGGGTTTGTGATTAGTATGTGGGAATGTACTGGTATACTAAATGAGGTAAGGATGAATTCATGGGTTCATATGCATGAACAATAACTAACTGAATGATATGCAAGGGTCTGTAGCATACATGGAGGATCTGTAACTACTGAACATACTGTGCATACTGTAATTGAGTATAGTAGAACTGAATCTGAAAACTGATAACTGAATATACTGATAATCTAAGATCACTGATAATCTAAGTTAAGGATAACTAAGTGACTCTATCTGGCAGTCCTGATTCTGTATAACTGAACTCAGTTTTATTCTGAAGAGAAAGACTAAAACTGAAACTGTGGGAGGTAATCATCTAACCGACATGCCCCAATCTAAACTAATAAGGGTCCAATCTATAACCCCCAATTAGAAGGGTGCCAGTACCATTCCACGGGTAAAGGCAAGCTGAAGAGTAACCCTCTACTGATAGGTTCCCTAAACAAGAATGGTTGTACCTTCTACTGGTAGTAAAACACCTCATCAAACCTCAACTACAAAGCTTGATGTCTCAACCTACACTGGCTACATAGTTCTGGAACACAAGGATTTTTTCTAAGGATTACACCCTCTGCTGGCAGGTGAACCCCCATCATAGGATTCACTCGATGCTGAATCCTACTCCCAACTGAAAGACATTGAACTGTTATACTAAACTGATACTGAAATTATTGAGTTTTACGAAGTTCTGTAACTGATTGAATTCTATTGAGTTCTGTAATGGACTAAGAGTACTACTAATCATGACATAACTGATACTATTCTGTAATTGTCACTGGCTCTAGGTAAATAGCTAATTATCGGGTATTAAATACCCTGAGGACTCGATAGCCTTAAAAGTAAAGAAAAACATCATCTTGAACAACATAACAATGTTTATTTGGTCATAATTCATTCATAGAGACATTTCATCAAACAAATGTAATGCATTAACTTGTACATGGATCGGGAATACATGTTAGCATGCTATACTGGCATTATTTCATTCTCATAGACATTTTATCAAATATATAATAATCATACTTGCTTCATTAATTCATAGACACTTAGGGTTAGCAGGGTTACAACAATGAACTTGCCAATTGAATGGTTTATCATGAATATCATGTAATTCAACACATACTAGAGTAAATTCTTGGAACTTGTAATATAAATCATTTATTAAAACTCAAACAACATCATGAACATGAATTCAATCTAATTCAAACATGGAAATCATAAATCATAAATCTTGTATTTTGAAAAAGAATTCTTGGGCTCCTTGGAAGATAAGGATCAACGGATGAACATCAAATATACCTTAATTCAATCATTCCTCGGAGAAAGTCTTGGGATTAACCTTGATTCTTGAGAATAAGGGTTTATTTTCTTGAGAGAGAATTATCTTTTGATTTTGGAAAAAAGTGAATAATGAAGTATTTTACATGTTTTAGGGCTTAAATCCCACATCTGGGAAGAATAAAATCTTAGGAAAAGATTGATTTAATCCCACTATTGCACTAGGCCACTAGTTAATGACAACTGGGAAATTTCATGGTGGTGCGATGTGGTGGTAATGCGTTGCCACTTTGTTCGTGAACTGGGAGTACACCGCGACGCAGTGGAATCGTGTTTGTACACTGAAAATTGACAATTGTGAACTGGGTCTACGGCGCGATGCTCCAATATCACAGAGAAACACTTGAAATTGAAAACGGCTATTTTGACACACTCTGCGATGCACTACTAGCCTGAATGACGATGTTTAACGACTTAAACTTCAAATCGCTATAACTTCTTACCCGATTGTTGGATTTAGGCAAATTTTATATCATTTGAAAGGTAATTGAATTTCCTATGCAATGAAAGGATCTAATATGAAAATTACTGATTATTCTAAAAATTTTATTTAAGATAACCCATGTACTGAGTGTTAATCTAGGCTAGGGAAATACAGGGTATTAAAATATCTTCTTCTTGGGAACATTCATCCTCAAATATGGCTAGTTAAGCTGAGAGAGTATAGACAAACTTGTTTACGTACTGAACTACAAACGAACAACTGAAGAATGATTATATGACTGGTCTGATAGAGTGAACTCACATACTAAACATGCATATTTGATGCATGATTACATGGCTAAAATCAATTTATGAAATAGATGACTGACATGTGGATGATATGAAATGGTAATTGATACCAAGTTTGTAACGGTACTGAATATGGGACTGAGTAGGTTTAAGAAAGACTATGATGATGTACGAGACACCATCTAACTAAAGAAAGACTGAATGACTTCGGCATACTACTGAGGCCTGAGGAACTCATGACATAAACTAAACTTCACAGACCATTAAGGGCGTAACATAACTCATGGGAACTAAGCATACTGGGAAACATGAATATGTGCGTCATGAACCTCATGACCTAAGTTTGGAATTTCTGAACTTTTGGAACCTTATTCGTACTACAAGGTAAACTGGAACTCCTAATACTAAGAACTGTAAGCATACATGGTCTTCTACCATGTACTGTACTACCATCTCCCCCTTATCTTAAAGTCATCATTCTAAATCTGCGATTCACCTAATAAACTCCAAACTAAACTGTCATCACTTTACATCAAGAGTATGAGATACAATAATACTCATAAACACTGAACTTATCCTAAAGGACTACCTGATAACGTAAGGTCCACTGATAGTACTTTCTTTTGATATCCAATTCTTAACTTTCCATAGCCTCAACTATCATCATATAGCAAAATCAATACCAAAAAATCTTAGAATTCTCATTCTTTCTGCTACTAGCTCAATCTTCAAAGATAACTTAGATTCTAACATATCATGGATATCTGTAAATCTTTAATAAACATACTACTTTTATCATAGCCTGCAAGTATGACATCCACAACATATATTTCAAATCAACAAACTTAAATTCTTGCATACAATGCTTTAAGACTACTAATTTTTCTTTCATACAACTTGCCCTATGAAATATAATCTGCTCAAATTCAGATAATACTATCCCTATTTTATTTGTACTAAACTCCTTGGTCCTTGCTTTTAAGTCTAGGTCATATGCTATCATAGGATTCTGAGGAGGGATCTAAAAGAAAACCTAAGTTTTTGCTGAATGCATGATTTTTCATGAATTGTGAATGAAATATTTCTTACTCATAAGGGCACTGATGGGATAATTTTAAGCCTGCATAAAATCCTAAAACTGCCTGTATGGAACTGCCTAAGAAATCTCTATCTGTAGGATTGATCGATCTTGATTGATTTTATTACATTAAAAACAAGGCAAGGCTGGCAAGAATAGAGCAAGACTAGAATCTATATAACTTTCTTAAGGGACCTTTCTATGGCACGATCTGAGACATGAAAAAGGGAAACTTTTCCTAAAACATCTCGTAGCCACCTATCCATAAGTTTGGCGTGCTACACACCTACGCACAAGACTCTACGCGATGTGGCTTTCAAACTTCCTAGGACTCTATTAAACCTTAGAATCTGATACCAAGTTTATAATGACCCAAGACTAACCCTAGTCGTCACATGATGCTTGCGACCTGAAGGACCACAAACTAAACCATGAATGATATCTGTTGTGAGCACTGAACAATAATACTGAAATAATTGCAAAATAATAGGCTGAAATGCGATAGGTTCAAAACATCTAAAATACCAACAATGAATAAAAACATGTAAATCTAAAATACTGTTCGAAAATATTGCCTTAAAAGCCTCTAACTAAAAGTAGAGTTGATGGGACATTCCCCCAACTAACTCCATCTGCTAAAAGGCTACTAAGATGAAGTACTAAAATAAAAGCATATCCTCGATAGATGATGACTCACTGCTAAGTCTTCTAGTTCTGGCTGAATTTTGCTAAGCATAGTCAGGAATATGAGCGTCTAAACCTATGATATAAAACATCATAGTGCAAGAAATAGGTACGTGATCAATATGTGGGAATGTACTGGTATGCTAAATAAGTTAAGGCTGAATGCATGGGTTCGTATGTATGAATAATAAATAACTGAGTGATATAAAAGAGCTGGATAGTATACATGGAGGGTCTGTAACTACTGAGTATACTGTACATACTGTAACTGAGTATACTTAAACTTAATCTGATAACTGATAATTGAATACACTGATATTCTTAGATCACTGATAATCTAAGTTATAGATAATTGAGTGACTATATTTGACAGTCTTGATTCTGTAGAACTTAACTGAGTTTTATTCATAAGACTGAGACTGAAATTGAAACAACGGGAGATAAAAATCTAACAGACATGCCCCAATTTGAACTAATGGGGTCTAATATGTAACCCAAATTTGAAGGGTGCCAGTACCGTTCCACGGGTAAAGACAAGCTGAAGTGTAACCCTCTACTGGTAGGTTCCCAAAACAAGAATGGTGGTACCATCTACTGGTAGGTAGAGCACCTCATCAACCCTCAAATAGTAGATTTGATGTCTCAACCTACTCTGACTGTGAATTTTTGAAATATAAGGATTGCTTTTAAGGATCATACCCTCTCCTGGCAGGTGAGCCCCCATCCTTGGTTCACTCGATGTTGAATCCTACTCCCAGCTAAAAGACATTGAACTATTATACTAAACTAAACTAGAATGATACTAAAATTACTGTGTTTTTCTAAGTTCTGTAACTGACTGAATTCTACTGAGTTCTGTAATAGACTGAGAGTACTACTGATAGTGACATGACTGATACTATCTTGTAATTGTCATTAAATATAGGTAAATAGCTAATTATGAGGTATTAAATACCCCCAGGGCTCGATCACATGAAAATTAAAGCAAAGCATCATCTTGAAGAAAATAACAATGTTCCCTTGGTCATAATTCATTCATAGAGACATTTCATCAAACATTTGTAATGTATTAACTTGTACATAGATGGGAAAACATGTTAGCATGCTATAATTACATTAAATCATAAACACTTAGGGTTAACGTGGTTACAATAATCAACTTGCTAATTGAAGGGTTTATGATAAATATCATGTAATTTAACACATACTAGAGTATATTCTTGGAACTTGTAATCTAAATCACGGATTAAAACTCAAACAATATCATGAACATGAATTCAATCTAATTCAAACATGGAAATCATAAATCATAAATCTTGTATTTTGAAAAAGAATTCATGGTCTCCATGGAAGATAAGGATCCATGGATGAACATCTAACGTACCTTAATTTGATGAGTTCTTGGAGAAATTCTTTGTTTTTTCTAGATTCTTGAGAGTTAGGGTTTGTTTTTTTTTTGAGAGAATTATCTTTTGATTTTGAGAAAAAGTGAATAATGAAGGGTTTTATATATTTTAGGTCTTAAATCCCATATCTGGGCGGAACAAAATCATAGGAAAAGACTGATTTAACCCTAGGTGCAACTTTAATTTTTCATAAAATTTTCCTGATCTTGACCCCTAGCGTGATGCGTCACTATCGCTCTATTCAACTGGAAAATGATGATTGGGAAATTGTATGGTGGCATGACGCGTTGGTATCGTGTTGCCACTTTATTTGTTAACTGGAAGTGTATCGCGACGTGGTGGAATCACGTTGGTACATTGAAAATTGACAATTATGAACTAGGTCTATGGCGTGATGCACCGTATTACAGAAATTGAAAAATACTTTTTTGACACACTCCACAATGCGCTACTGCCCTAAATGATGATGTTTAATGACTGAAACTTAAAATTGCTATAACTTCTTACTCGATTGTCAAATTTAGTCAAATTTTATATCACTGGAAAGCTAATTGGATTCCCTATGCAATGGCAGATTCTAATACGAATATTACTTAGTATTATAAATATTTTATTTTGGATAACCCATGTTTTGAGGGTTAATCTAGCCTAGAGTAATACGGTGTATTACAGTTTTAGCCAGCATTGGGGGGATATCCCTACTAGATATTTGTATTCTTTTCGATAGAGGATTTATGGTACTTCTGCGAGTTGGTAGGGGTGGGATCGATATTGGTGTCGGCCTTTGTGTTAGAATAAGCTCGGATGCGGGCATCATCGAACATAATTTTTAACTATTTTATCATATTATATTTTTGGTTTGATTATTATATTTTGTTTTGATATTCTCTTTGCTTTGGTATGGAATAGATGGCTGGTTTGGTATGGGTAGACTCAATTGGGTCGATTACGATTAAGACCCTATCCTTGAGTCTTTATGAGAACATTTATGCAATCTTGTTATATGTTCGAAATTCAGCTCATCTGAGGATGTATAAGTTTGGGTAAAAGGGTTGGTCCCCAGTCCTGGTTGGACTATGAAGGCACATTACATTTAGACCCTAGTTTGGGTTGTGAAACATCTTATTTGATTACTTGAGTCGCATGAAGTTGCTTGCACTACCTACTAGTTGAGAGATGCAACCAAGGTTTAGTAAAGGTTATTTGTTATCTATAGATCTTTGGTGCTCTAGAGATCATAAGAGATCCTTTTATTGATCCTTCTTGGATAGGTTTATGCTTTTAAGTCCTATAGATCACATGAGAAATGAGTTTGATCACCTGGAGCAGGGTTCCACGACTGTTGTAAAGTATGAGGCACATTTTTATGCCTTTTTTAGACAATCTTTTGAAAGTATTTCACCTGAGTTTGAAAAGATTAAGAAGTTTGTAAATTGACTAGATATTTTACTTCAGTTGGCTATTATCTAGATTTTAGTATCAAGGATATAAATATAGAATATAGTGGATAATGAAAAGATAATTCTATAATTTGAGATTCTTAGTACGTTCTAAGAGGATTTTTCATCTGGGTAAGTTCACTAGTCACATTCCTCGAGGCTGATATTGCAGTGGTTCCCATGGGTATCATGGTAAACCACTACAGGCAACATTATAGGGTTCTTCTAGTAGGTCATCTAATTAAGTATTTAGGGTTGTCCCTATTGCTCAACTAGACCTTCTCCTATTGATTCAAACAACTATAATGTGTGTGATAAGTATGGGCCTCTAGCCTAGAATTTTCCTCATTACACTTTTAGGTTTACTCCTATAATGACATTAAGAGGTGACACTCAAAGAGGTAGATGTGTATATGGCAGAGGTAGTGGTGCCTGCAGGGGTGTTTATGGGTCTATTTAGTCAAGTGGGGTACATGAATAGTGCTATGCTATACCTTCTAGACCAATGGTAGAGGCTTTCAACGCTGTTATCTAATATATCATCCCTATTTTCTTTATATCTACATCTATATTATTTGATCTAGAATCGAATTTCTCCTATGTGCCTATGTATTTTTCTTTATGTTTTGGATCTATTAATAATACTCTTTCAGGAGTACTAATCCTATATTTTGACCTTCGTTGGTTGTTCAACTTGTATAGATCTGATCATCCTAGATATGATAGATTTAGATGTCATCATTGGTATAAATTGGTTAGCTCCTTGTCAAGTTATTCTACACTACTAAGCTAAGATCATGACTTTAGCTTCGTAGGATGTGCCATGGATTGCTTAAAAGGGCACACTTTATTCAGTTTATAAGAGAGTTCTATCATTGCTTTAGGCCTGTCACTTGGTTAAGAGAGGGTGTTTGTTATATTTGGACCATATACATGATACTAATGTTTCTTCTCCGCCTTATTTGAATTTTATTTGTATTTTCCATGAGTTCATAGATATTTTTCTCGTTGATTTTCCTTGTATACTTTTAGATTGTGATATTTACTTTGCTATTGATATTAAATTATGCACCACACCCAAAATTATAACTCCCTATAGGATGGTCCCAATAGAGTTGAAGGAATGAAAGAATCAATTATAAAAAAGGCAGCCCGATACACTAAAGTTACCGCTATGCATGGTGTTCGGGAAAGGGCCCCACCACAAGGGTGTATCATACGTAGCCTTACCTTGTATTTCTATCAGAGGCTATTTCCAAGGCTTGAACACGTCACCTACTGGTCATATGGCAGCAACTTTACCAGTTACTCCAAGGCTCCCCTTCAATGAAAGAATCAATTACAAGAGTTATTTCATAAGGTACACATCTAACCTTTTGTACTACCTTGGGGTATGCTTGTCTTGATTTTGAATAAAAAGGATGAGTATATACGTATATTTATTGATTATTAGCAGTTGAAAAAGGTGATGATAAAGAATAATTATCCTCATCCTTATATTGATGATCTTTTTGATCAACTTCAGGCTGGCTTAGTGTTTTTAAAGATTTTTTTAAGGTCTGGGTATCGCCAGTTGAGTATTAGAACGTCAGATATAGTGTAAATAGATTTTCAAACTTGATATGCTCGTTATGAGTTCTTTGTTATGTCCTTGGGATTTACTAATTCCCCAACCACATTTATGAAATTAATGAATCAGGTGTTTTGATCGTATCTCAACTCTCTAGACATTGTATTAATATAGGATATCTTGGTTTACTCCAAGAGTGAGGACAACCACGAGGAGTATTTACGGATAATACTTCAATGACTGAGAGATTAGAAGTTGTATGCTAAGTTCTCCAAGAGCGAGTTTTGGTTTGAGTCTATTCCTTTCTTGGGTTATGTAGTAACCAAGGATTGTATTATGGTAAATCAGGCAAAGATTACAATAGTTGGTGATTTGGCTAGGCCTAATTTTCCTATATAGATTTGGATTTATTTTTGTTTAGCAGGATACTTTCAATTCTTTGTTGAGGTTTTTTCATCTATTTCAGCTCCTTTGACTAAGTTTACTCAGAAAAAGATTTCTTTTTTGGGGTCTGATGCATATGATGAAAGCTTTCAAAAGCTTGGGATTTGTTCACCTCTGCTCATAAATTGACTGTGCCCAAGAAGGGCATATGTTTTAGCATCTTTTGTGATACTTCTAGTGTTAGGTAAGGTCTTGTGCTATTGTAGAAGTGTAAGGTAATTGTGTATGCTTCTCATCAATTGAAATCCTACGAGAAGAATTGCCCAACCCAAGATTTAGGGTTGTGTGTGGTTGTATTTACTTTGATGTTATGGAGGCACTTTTTCTCTGGGGTCTATTGTGAGATCTTCTTAGATCATCATAGCCTTTATTATTTCTTCACCTAGTGAGATCTTAATACGAGGCAGTGTAATTGGCTTGATTTGTTTAAGGATTACGACATTATTATTCTTTATCATCCGGGTAAGGCCAATGTTCTCACAAATTTCATTAGTCCAAAGTTGACAAGTATCGGCAGCTTAGTCTATCTTTTTATCTAGGTAAGGCCCTTGACCCTAGAGTTTTAGTCTTTGGCTAACTAGATGGTTAATCTTGATACACTGGGTGTATTTTGGCATTCATAGAGACTAGATTTTCTTTGATGGAGCAAATTTAAGATCATCAAATTTATTATGCTTCATTAAGAATAATTCAAGAAAAGGTATTGGGTTGTGAGGCTAAGGAATCCGCTCTTAATTCTTATGGTGTTTTGACGATTAGAGGCCGAGTTTGTGTTCTGAGAGTGGTTGATTAAGTGAGATTGATATTGGAGGAGGCTCATTGTTCTGGGTATTCTTTTTATACAGGTATGACCAAGATGCATCATGTTTTTAAACAACACTACTGATGGGGTGGTATGAGGAAGGATGTAGCAAATTTTGTAAGTCATTGCCTATGTTTCCAATAGGTGAATACCGAGTAATTAGGGCTTGGTGGTTTGCTTCAGTGGTTACCATTCTTGAGTAGAAATAGTAACAGATCACTATGGAATTTGTAACTAGGTATCCTCATACTTCTTGTGGCTTTGATAGTATTTGGGTGATCATGGATATATTACCCAAATCTACTTATTCCATCCCTGTTCTGATCTTCTTCAGTGTGAAAAGGTCGGCCCGTATATATATTCATGAGATAGTTAGTCTCAATGGTATGCCAATGTCTATTATCTCAGATAGATATTGTGTCCTCACATTTAACTTTTGGAGGTATTTCAGTAAGTGTTAGGTACTCGGGTTGATCTTAGTATAGCTTTTCACCCCAGACTGATGGTAAGTTAGAGCAGACTATTTAGCTCATTGATGAGATGATCCTCGCTTGTGTTATGGACTTTGAAAGTTATTGGGAGCAATATCTTACTTTGATGGAGTTTAGGTGTAATAATAACTACCATTCTAGAATTGAGATGGCTCCCTTTGAGGCTTTGTATGACAAGTATTGTCACTCTCTAGTTTGTTGGTTTAAGGTTGTTGAGGTTAGACCTCGAGGTATAGACTTTCTTTTTGATTATTTAGATATACTAAAGGTTATTCAAGATAGACGTTAAGTCGCTTAGAGTAGATATAGGTTCTATATGGATCAAAGAATTCGTGCCTTTAGATAAAGTGTCGGTGATCTAGTCTTTCTTCATGTTTTTCATATGAAAGGAATAATAAGGTTAAGGAAGAGCGGTAAGCTTAGCCCCAGGAATATTGACCCATTTGAGATCCTTCTAACTATAGGGATGTAATTTATAAGTAAGCATTGCCTCCATATTTATGAACCGTTCATTAAATTTATCATGTATCCATAATGTTGTTCTATATTTTGAATACGTCTTATGTCATCCGATGGGATTCAGTGTAGTTAGATGAGAGGTTGTCTTTTATTAAGGAGCACGTCTCCATCCAAGCTAGGGATATTAGGTAGTTGTCTTCTAGAGATATTCCAGTCATTAAGGTGTAATAAGGATAACCTTTATATGAGGCTACTTTGGAGGTCGAGTCTGATATGTATGGTAGCTATCCCCAGTTTTTTGCTGATTCGGGTATTTCCCTTGCCTTTAGTCCGAGGACAAACAACATTTTAGAAGGGGGGATAATATATAGGCTTTAATTTGTAATCTTTTTAATTTTATATCATTTTACCATTTTACCACTCCACGTGGCTTTTATGTGATGTTTCTGGGGTATAGGAATGATTAGCATATTTCTCAATGAATATTATGTGTTTTGTGTGAGTTTGTGATTTTAGAGGGTAAAAAGGCTTTATCGTTGACTTCGATTAATATTTCTTATTCTGAGTGTTATGGTAAAAATAGACTGTGCCAATAGATCCAAAATTCCGATTTTGGGTTAGTGGCGTGGTTGGTGTGATTTCATCTCTTTTATATCTCATTTTACCCCCGATTAGAGAAATTATGAAATTGGATCTTAGGGGTCAATTTTATAAAAACAACCTCTTTTAAAAAAATCTGATGTCTCCATTGCATCTATAGTGTCAAATTTATAGGGTGACATAGTTAATTTGCACCCTTAGCCTGAGGGGTCAGTGGACACATAGAGTTTTTGAAGTCTTAAGCAAGTGCAACATCAGCTTATGCAAATACTTAAGATCCTATGGTCTCATAAGCGATGTTCTTTTATGTAACTAAGAGGTCACTTAATAGGCCAGCTGATGTGTCCTTAGCCATTTAAGCAATAACCTAGTCTCTTAAGAGATGATCGCTTAAGCTAAAATTTAGTCGCTTATGCAATAACAATTAGGTATCTATACAAAAAGCATTTTTTTGATTGCCCACCACTTTTGAGACTTTGAGCTTTCGGTTTTAGAGTTTTTTTGTGATTTCTTCCATTCATAGTCTTTGTTAAGCTTTAAATCCCTATTGAAATTACATTATATTTATTCTTGTTATCTAAAGCTCGTTAAAACACGATTTATGAAGAAAAATTTGGCAATTTTGGGCTAGAATGCCTAAAATGGTTTTCCTTAACTTTAAACCTTATTTTTAACAGGCTTTTACTTGGGTTTATCTGCTATGGCTTTCTAAATCACGGATAATGTTTTTGAATAGTAATATTGATTTTACCATTTCTTAATGAAAACCTATTTCAGGGGTCCATTTTGATTCCGACTATAAAAACATTATATGGGTATCGTTGGTTTTCTTTTAATGCACACATTCTATGTTTGTATGTTTATGTTAGTTTTAAGGCTGTTAAAAAAGGAATAGATCCATGCTGAGGAATTTTTTTATTAGAATTTCGTCGTTTAAGGTAAGTTATGGCTTAATTTTATTCAGATTGGGTTGGGTAGTTAATACTAATATAAAAGCATGTTTTGTGTAAGGGTATTTATCATATAAACCATATCATTACTATTACGTTCCTTTGTGTAGGGCCTACGTTGTTGTCTTGGTGTTTTGAGATCTTATTTGCTATGTGTGATATGGGTGTCTTGTATATATATATATATATATACACACACACACACACAAATATACACACTTTTGGTTGTATTCTTCCTAGTTGAAATACCTAAGTTGGGGTTTATGTTTTATCTATGACAGATTACTTGAATATGTCATTTTATTGGTATGTGGTTTATATTGGATTGGGCTATATTGGATCATGGATTGTTGAGTTATTAAGTGAATTCTAGATCACATTCTTATGTATTGGTTAGATTTAAAATTCTTATTTTGATTTGGTTGTAAGCATTACATCCTTATATCATAGATACATTCATGAGGCATTGGTACCACTACGGAAATACGACTATTTCTTATTGAAATGTGACATTTTAAAAAACACTCAGCCAAAGATTATGAACGGGGAGGAGTTATGGATATTGGCTTGGCATTGGTATTTGTTATTGGATTCTATATGGGTTGTGCAACTTCTCTGGATCCTACCGTAAGAGGAGTACTTGATATATGCATACAAATGTTGTGCGAAAAACTCGGACTTATCACAACATTATCACCTTTATTATCATTCACATTTTATTTCATACATTATGCATTTTTTTGCGATGGTAACTTCATGTTTTATTTGATGTCTATCTATTTTGTGCTTCACTTTCATACTTGTACTTAGTATATCTATTATATTCAGAACTTTTAGTGGAGAAAGTGTGACCATTTGGGAAATTTACTGATTACAGGTGTTGTTCCTGTAGTGTGTAATTTTGATAATTTATTTTCTACATTTCTCGGTCGGCCTATGATACCTACTGTGTTCAAATAGACCATACTCATCTCTACTATACCCTTTCGATGAAGATCTAGGTACGAGTGAGCTACTTGTTAGCTGAGTTCGAGAGGAGACTTGTAATATTCGAGGTAGTAGCCACTTTATGCTTCCATGGTTGACCTCCTAACCCCTCGAATCTAGTTTTATGTCTAGTGTTGTATTCTCAGACATATCTATGTATTCTTTTGATTATCAGTTGTATTTTCACACTCTGAGATGTATTTAAATTATTCTCAACTATGACACCAAATTTTAGGGATGATTTATAATATTATTTTTATTTAGACTTTCGCTATCTATACGCATACATGGATGACTTTGTTCTAGGAGTTTCATCTCGGCTCTATATTCAAATCCTTATTTACTTATTATGTTGCGTGATTGACTTACTTATCAAGGCTTAACTGTGATAAGTTTCTTCATGACCCTTAGTTTTTGGGTCATGACAAATTAGTATTAAAGCATCCAGGTTCATTGGTCTCATTAGCGTAAGAATAGGGTGTTTGGTAGAATCTTGTAGATTGGTAAGTAGACATCCGTATTTATCTTCAAGTGGCTATTAGATATCTTTAAAAAAATACCTTTTTTGGTTCCTTATCATGTGAATCTTTCATACCTTGTGTTCTAAATTATGTTTCACTTTTTCTCTGCAGATGGTGAGGATTGATTCCGAAAGGCTAGGGATGCTAACCCATTATCCGAGAAGAGAACCCAGTCTAGGGGGTGAGTTTTGACTTATCGTAGAGCCTGAGGTAGAGGACAGACACAATGATCTTCCCTTTCTAGAGAAAGTACTAGGGGATGTCCTCTAATCCTAAAGTTTAGAATGCTAGAGATACGGTACTTACTCAGGTTCAGCAGAGTTTTTCTATCTCTATCTTGGAGTGGTTATTGATTTACTTGATGAATCATTTTGAGGGTGTTCCTTTGAGTTCACCCGGTGTTCTTTAAACTCTAAATATTATATCTCCATCTATGCAAGAGTTTGCCAATGGTGTTCTTCTAGTATTACCGATATCTGCTTATGGTACTCAAATACATCAAGTGTTGTTCTTCCGTCTTTGTTGGTATTCAAGTATTGCATTCTAAGAACAATAGTTTTGACTTCTGCTATGTTACCCCGTTAGGTAGGATCTCATCCAGCTAGATACGCTATGCCTCTTATTATTACAAGTACAATTATGTCTTTTACAGATTAGAAGGGGTTTGAGAGATCCCCTCATTTGGTCCGCCCAGGTCCAGTCTTGCTATAGGAGAGGATGTCTATGAGTTCTTGATTTATTTTCATGAGAATTTGCATAACCTTGGATCTCTCAAGTTGCATGCAGATGCTTACACTATTTAAAAGTTAAGACCTAAACCTCAGATGCTACAGAGATAAATTGGGATTAGTTTGGTGAGGCCTTCTTAGATAGGTTTGTATAATTATATTTGAGAGATAAGATAAAAGGTTAGTTTGATCACCTCGACCAGATCACTGTGACTGTTATAGAGTAATAGGCACATTTTGATGCCTCGTTTGAATATTCTTTTCCTATTATTTCAATCGAGTCTGACAATATCAGAAGTTTATGAAGGGAATGGATATATTATTTCAATTGGATAATTTCCAGATGGTGGAGTCAGGGGCATCATTTTAGAGTAGAGTAGATCATGCGAAGTTGACTAATTCTATCATTTGATATTCTCAAGGTGGTACAAAGAGAGTGAATCATCAGAGTGAGTTCAGTAGTCGTACTCTTTGAGGTAGAGATTTTAGAGGATCCCATGGGTATCATTGTGTATATATAATTGATAATGCTCAACTTACACCTCAAATTAGTGTAAGACGGTCGTCGTCAATATATTTACCCAACTTTTAAGTCGGGGTCTAATGCACAAGGAACAATGTGAGTGGCGATTAAACTAGTTTGAAATTATAGCTACAAGTTAAATTCAAACAAATGATACAAAAATATAAAATGGGGTTTTAGTATTAGTGTTTGTAATCAATATAAATGGTAAACCAAAGTTATGCTCACTGCGGGTTTCGGGAATTGACAGATACTAGGTAATCCTTGAAATTCTTGGAGTAAGTAGGAACAACAGAATATTCCTGATGACTATACTATCTGACTTATCTCTCGACCTCACCAGACAATTTATTATCTAATTCTCTCGAACTTAGATAACTTATCTATTTCCAACAAGATGTTATCTCAGGTAGATTAATCCAGTTATGGCATTAATCATTAAACAGAAGGTTGGTAGATTCTGAGTCCCTGTTGATAATTCACGTCCTCTAGTCTATTTCTCTGTTCAAGAAAATAAACCTAAGGCATAACCTATTGTTTGCAACCAATAGATTTTAAGTTAAAACAACAGAATTTCAAGACGTCCTACTACTCTTTGAACCCTTTAAGTACCTAGAAGCATATCAAACCCTAATTCATGGATCCCATAAATTGGGCTAATGGTATTAGCCACTCATGATTTGATGAATGAAATTAAAATTTGAATTCATGATAGTATGGATAAACTTACGAATGGATGAAAACAACAATTATTTCTTCAATTGAATCACAAGAGAATAATCCACAATAGTTGATAAGTGTTGAAGGGAAAACAATAAAAATATTTGATGAAAAAAATGAGGCAATGTACGTTCCTCCCAAGTTCCAAAAAACAAGATTGAGAGATCGTGAATAAAACCCTCAAAACTTCTATTTATACCCAAAATTAATTATGGAAATAAAATAAAAAACAAATAAAATTATCGGATTAGGTGACGCCCTGGCTAATGCCACATCAAGGGTCTGACACCTTATCACGGATGGCTTCAGATTAGCTCCAGTTGTCTTCAAGTTTTGTCTAAAGCTGACGATGTTGATGACGCCGCTTCACAGATCTGACGGCGTTTCACTGTCGTCGTTAGATGTCTTCTCCTTTTGCTAATTCTCTACTTAAGGCTAACGCCCTTATTGATGCCTTATCAAAACTTTGACGCTACATCACCAACATCGTCAGAACTGCTTCTCAGATTGCAACTCCCTGATTAAGGCTGACACCAATGCTGATAGCCTATCACAAGGCTAACGACTTATCATGGTGGTCGTCAACCATGTTTTCAGCTCCTTTTGCTCCATTGTTATATATTTCCATGCATCTTGACTTTCCTACAAATCTTAAAAAATAACATCAAAAACACCAATAATTACTTAAGAACTTACAATTAGTTCAAGTTAAAAAGTCTTAAATGTGCTACAAAAATCTAGCACATCAGCACCTTCAACTTAAAACAATTGTTTGTCCTCAAGCAACTACATAACACCATACTACGATAACCAAGAGACACATAAGATACCTATCACAGTTGATTATCAAGTTTAGCTCAAAACTCATGCCACTCTCCACGTTCAATTACTTATAAATCAAATTGTGCATGTCAATGAAGATTAACAATGTGACCCAAAGAAATCAATATATGGCATCAATTTAGCAACAATAACCATGCATATGTACAAGTTACACTACCCAAACAAGTAAACATCTACAAATGCAACGGATATTCTCTTAGAACAAAGAAGTCCCTCCTCACTTATATATGAACTCAAGTATGTCAATGCGGGGACGGTCAAGAGACACTCACTCTCAGAAAAAAAATTCCAATCAATGCATGTCAAATACCATTAACCTTTTTTTTCTTTTTCTCCTTTCTTGATCACACATTATTCAGGATGGATGTGGCTTTTCTTTTTCATTCTTTTTCTTTTCTTATTCTTCTTCCACACCACCCAACTTTTTATTCTTTTTCACTTATTCTTTTCCTTTTATTCTACCTTTATTCATACCCAGTTTACATCACACACCCCTATGATAGCCACCCTCAACTTAGGTTGTTTACCTAAGTCAAACTGCATAGCGTCCAAGGAGGACCAAGGCCAAAACAGGTTCACATGATCTAAATGGGAAGGTGATAGGTGTCATAGAAAGAAATGGTCAATTCAGGCTCAAAATAGGGATCAAAAGATATCATGCATACAGGGAAGGTTATTTAGGTAAAAAAAGTGACTTAAAAATTAAAACGTCCTATGATCCTTTCCTAACCCCTATCTTTGAACCAAGATAAGACTAACCGGGCAAGTTCTAGATTCAACACACATAGGGAATTGAGTAAGACCTCACACACCCATGGCACAATGGTACATCACAAGCTACTACCCATTTGGTTCATGCAATTGTTAGAAATGATTATCATGTCCCATGTACTAATGCCATAAATATATTCACAGTAGCCACATATAAATGCATATAACATAGTTATAAAATAGACCAAAGGAAAGGTGTTTGTCAGTCTTAAAAGTCAACAAAAATATGTCAATTACTCTAGATACTGATTTTTCTCCAGTTAACCACAAAACATCACAAAACAAACTCAACACGCCTAAATATGTCGGCTCTACTAGGAACAAGACTTTGGGGAAAAGAGGCACGGCAACAAAAATCCCAGGAGGACATCATACCCACAAGTAGCCCCACCCTCAACTTTATATCATGCAGTGTTCCAAATATGTCAATCCAAAATAAGATAGTTAGATACATACCTTTGGCACCATGGGTGCGAAGATCTGATGTCAATCACTTAATACAAATGCAAATAACAAAATACATTGGGTTGCCTCCCAAGAAGCGCCTAATTTAGTGTCGCGACACAACCCAAGTCTACTTTTTCCTCTATCTTGAGGATATAAACTTCACCCCCAACTTAGAGTCCATCTTCTTGCCTCACTCATAAGGAGGTGGTAAAAAGATTAAGAAGCCGAGTAGTGGATGATGCATGGTAAAAAACTCAACTTTAAAGTGAGGTGTGTTTTTGTGTTGCTTATTAAGTTTAAAATAAAGAATATAGGATTCTCGTTCCTCATCTTCACAGTCTTTCACTATTTTAGATGATTCCATAGACAAGATATCATCTAAACATAATGTGGAAAAATACTTCGAGTGTGGCCCAACAAATCCTACTTCAAAATTTACACTATCCTCTACACACTCCCTTTTATTCATTTTCTCAACATTTTTACTTTGAATTAGGCTAGAGTCTTCGTAAGAGATTGGCTTGGCTTCTTCTTTTGCCTCTAGCACCATTTCCTCAATACTGGCATCATCCCTCATGGTTGGCTCGGTTGGTTGGGAAATCTCCAAAGGTTGATCAACATCAAGCTCATCATCAGTATAGGAATCTTGCCCTTCGTCGTCACACTCTTCCATTATTTTACATGATTCCACAGACAAGATATCATCTAAACATAATGTAGAAAAGTGTTTTGGATGATTGACCTCGAGATCCATCTCTTCTATCCTTTCTCTTCCCTTATTAAATGCCCTAATGTCTTGACATATGAAACATATGGTATCATTCGTTGTGTCTATACAATACAACATTAGTTGAAGCATAGATTCAATGTCACTCTTTCTAGTGCTGCGTTCTTCCTTTTCTTGACCATAACACCTGTCATACTCATGAGAAGAACTAGAACTTAGGTTACCGCAATAGGGGGAAGGCGAATTTGAGCAGTCACTCTAATATCCATCTTGACCACCACATAAAGAACAATTATACTCTTGGTAGGATGGAGATGGTGCACACATCTCTCTCCGGGGAGCATATCTATAGTCATGCCAAAATTGCGGTCCATCACAATATGGAAATGGATCATCCAGATAAGATTTTTAACCATCAAACTCACATTCATTCCATGATGCCATAGTATGAAATAAGAAAAAGTAAAGAAAATCTACCTAAACACACGAAACAAGGAAAATCACAAACAAATATTTAAAAGTTTGAATTCAAGAAAGTAAGGTAAAATTTCAAACCAACTCAATACGCCAAATTATTCCCCGGCAACGGCGCCATTTTTTGATAATGCTCAACTTACACCTCAAATTATTGTAAGGCGGTCGTCGTCAATATATTTACCCAACTTTGGAGTCGGGGTCGAATCCATAGGGGAAAATGTGAGTAGTGATTAAACTAGTTTGAAATTATAGCTACAAGTTAAATTCAAACAAATGATACAAAAATATAAAATGAGGTTTTAGTATTAGTGTTTGTAATCAATATAAATGGTAAACCAAAGTTATGCTCACTGCGGGTTTCGGGAATTGACAGATACTAGGTAATCCTTGAGATTCTTGGAGTAAGTAGGAACAATAGAATATTCCTGACGACTATACTCTGACTTATCTCTCAACCTCACCAGACAATTTATTATCTAATTCTCTCAAACTTAGATAACTTATCTATTTCCAATAGGATGTTATCTCAGGTGGATTAATCCAGTTACGACATTAATCATTAAACAAAAGGTTGGTAGCTTTTTAGTCCTTGTTGATATTTCATGTCCTCTAGTCTATTTTTCTGTTCAAGCAAATAAATCTAAGCCATAACCAATTGCTTGCAACCAATAGATTTTAAGTTAAAACAACCAAATTTCAAGACGTCCTACTACTCTTGAACCCTTTAAGTACCTAGTAGCATATCAAACCCTAATCCATGGATCCCATAACTTGGGCTAATGGAATTAGCCGCTCATGATTTGATGAACGAAATTAAAATTTGAATTCATGATAGTATGAATAAACTTACGAATGGATAAAAACAGCAATTGTTTCTTCAATTGAATCACAAAAGAATAATCCACAATAGTTGTTAAGTGTTGAAGGGAAAAAAAGAAAAATACTTAATGAAAAAGATGTGGCAATGTACGTTCCTCCCAAGTTCATAAAAACAAGATTGAGAGATCCTGAATAAAACCCTAAAAACTTCTATTTATACCTAAACTTAATTATAGAAATAAAATAACAAAATAAATAAAATTATTGGATTACGTGACGTCCTGGCTGAAACCGCGTCAAGAGTCTGATGCCTTATCACGGATGGCGTCAGATTAGCTCCAGTTGTCTTCAAGTTCTTTCTAAAGCTGATGATGTTGCTGATGCCGCATCATGAATCTAATAGCATTTTACTGTCATCGTCAGATGTCTTCTTCTTTTTCTAATTCTCTGCTTAAGGCTTACGCCCTTATTGACACCTTATCACAACTTTGACTCTACGTCACCAACATCGTCAGGACTGCTTCTCAGACTGCAACTCCCTGGTTAAGGCTAACTCCAATATTGATAGCCTATCACAAGGCTTACGACTTATCACGGTTGTCGTCAGCCATGTTTTTGGCTCTTTTTGCTCCATTGTTATTTATTTTTATGTATCTTGACTTTTCTCCAAAATCTTAAGAAATAACATCAAAAACACCAATAATTACTTAAGAAATTACAATTATTTCAATTTAAAAAGTCTTAAATGTGCTACAAAAATCTAGCACATCAATAATGAGGTAGGATCTTTTAAAAATAATCAATGGAGAGGAAAGAATAACAAGTAGCAGTGGCTAAATAGAAGAAATAATTACAAAAGAAATAAGTTTGGGCATATTTTGGGGGAGATAGAAAATGAATAGTATAAGGAAATTCTTGTATCAAATACCTTTGATTTACTTGCGGGGAAGGGGGTGATACAACAGAAATAACAATATACCAAGTTTATTCCTATCATGTGGAGGGGGTTATTGATTTAGAAATAAAGAAGAAAGTGATAAATGATGATAATATAGAGCAATAGGCAATTATGGAGAGTGCTAAAGATGGGGTCACTAGTAGTTTTGTCACAGTATCACAAGGCAAAGAAGAAGATGGTGAGAAAAAATAAGATTTTGTCAATAAAGAACAAGCTGAGAAAACTTAAAACATGGGTAGTGATTCATCTCATATGGGAAGTATGATAGAGCAGAGATCAATACAGAATAAAGATGGACTAATGGAGTTAACTATAGTTGACCCACAAAGTAATTAGGACGAGACAAAGGTAATAGAATATGTTATTCTGTTAGCAATACAAGCTATAAACCAAATTGAATTCTAAAACTATAGGAAGGGAATTCTAGATGTAGATAACCTTGAAAAAGATATAGAGAAAGTAGTCATTGAAGGAAATCTATCACTCAAGAAGATTGACAAGTTAAAAGCATTCTAAGGTATTCAAAGGAAGAAGGATAGAGAAGCTAAATCAAGTTCAATACAGACTAGAAATTCTCTTAAAAATAAATCCAGATGAATGCACTTATATAGAATATAAGATCAGTGAATACTCAGAAATAATTCACAAGGTTGATCATACTACAAAAAATACATCAAATATGTTTCATAGGGTTGATGGAACCATTTCAAGATAATCACAATATAGATGAGTACAAATGGAGATTAGGGATACTGCATGCAGTGGACAACACATCATGAAAAATTTGGGCATTCAAGGATTCAATTGTGAATTATACTATGATAATGGTTGAAGAGTTGTAGCTAACATTGAGGTTGGAAAATCATAAAGTAGGGGTCATAGTTATAGTTTCATTAGTGTATGCTAAATGTACTTAAGATGGGAGAGTAATATTATGGGAATCAATTGAGGAAATGCCATAGTCAATTAAAGATCCATTGTAAGTAGGTAGGGAATTTAATGTTATCATATTTGAAGAAGAGAAAATAGGGGCTTTATGTAATGATCATTCAGGTTATTTCCCATATTTATGCTTAAATTTACCGTTTATGCTTCTCCATAGCTGCTCCAAGTCATTTATGAATTATTGGGAATGATGATTTGATTACCGGAAAATTCATTTGGTTTATAGAACCAATTCTGTATTTAGAAGTCTTTGTTAGTTCCAAATAGCCACCAGACAAAAACATCAGGCAAACAATCTTAAATGTAAATTCTAATTACGCCAAAAAATTTAGAATATCGATTTTCGTCTAGGTAGACCTTTGGTTTGGGTTCCAATTAACCCGAGCTCAATTCAACATATTGATCAAAAATTTAAAAATTTTAAAGTGTAGGTTTGGGACACACATTTTGTCAAAACAACGTCGAATAGAAAATCCAACTTTGCCAACACGTCTATAACATTGAAGTTAGTGTGGTTACATAATTCATTTATGAAAAAATGGATATTTTATGCATATCAAGACATTAGCCTAAAATTTGAATCAAGTTCTAAGTTTCAATGGTCATATAATGTAGCAAAGGACCAAGATTGCAGAAAGTGACCTGCGATCATGACACGCAAAGGTTCATGATCGCCATAACTGAAGGCCTGGGAAGGGCTATTTACATACTTCTTTTGGTTGAGTATTGTTCATTTCTTTCTTTTCTTGAGTCTCTTAAACCCTAATTGAATGTTTATCCATCAAATTTAGTCTTAGGTGTTTATTGGGAGCTTAAATAACTTTCATATTCGTGTTAAGGTCAAATCTAAGGTATGAATCCTTAAACTTTATTGTTAAATTCTTGATTTCTTGACCCAAAACCCCTAATGGCTTGAGGTTTTATTTTAGGTAAAAAAATATTATTATTCACTTGATTATTGAGGGTTACAACTTGGTCTCGATAACTCATTTTTTATATGTGGGACCTAGTTGGGGTTTTGGTGTCAGTTTTGGTCCCAAAGAACAATAGTGCAAGATGGGTACAATTAGACTCATATTGATGAGTAGATTATGGCTTTGTTAGTGTCATGGAATTTTGGAGATTGTGAAACAAAGTCGAACATATGGTGCTAGATGTGAGGTTTTGTTGTTTGGCTTCGAGGTAGGCTTCTGTCTACTTATATTCATAGATGATGTGTGATATATATTGCGTGTTAATGTTAAAGTTTGGATTGATTATGCGTAGAATAACTTAGCCATGATTGTTGATGTTTGGAGATTAGTTGAGGGTTTTGGACCCATAAGATGGTATGTTTATTACCCTTGATAATCCTATTGCCAACTCCCTAGTTTAAATTGGTTTGTATCATGGATACGCTATGATGCTAGGCTTAGGATGTTATTTCAGCGTTGGAAGCATGATTAGGATATTCAAATTTTTTTGTACTCCTATGGTGACCTTGGAAAACTAAGTTGGGTAGAATCGACATAAATGCCCATTTAACTAGATAATGTTCCTACCTTAGAATTTGTTATGGATTACTTAGCATCAAGAAGTTGAACTAGATACCTTAACCTAGTTTGAGGCATAACATGCCTAAATTTTGAATTTGAAGATTAGTAGTGGGATTGTCCGACACACCTAGGCCAAGTGTTCTGTTAGCCTTGTGGACTCATTTGCGGATATTATGCATACTTAAGAATTATAAACCTTAGTATAAGGTTACTTCATTACTTTATAAAATATGACGATGATCCCTGGGTTGTGACATATTAGTTATGGCCATGTTGTTCCATAGAAAATTAATAATGGGCCTTTAGAGATGCAATTTTCCTCTTAAACGCTATATTTGACCTTTAGAGGTGTTGTTTCCTCTTAAACTTCATATTTGGTCCGTGGAGATGCTATTTTCTCTTCGACTTGATATTTGGCTCATAGAGAGGATATTTTGTCTTAGAAATAACATTGGGTCATTAGAGACGATTTTCCTTTTAAATATGAATGTTGGGGCTATAGAGATGCTATTCATAATAGATATGATTGTTGGGCTTGTAAAGATGCTATTCCTCTTAGGTATGATTCTTGGGCCTATAGAGATGGTTTTCCTCTTAGTTATGATTATCCGTCCTATAAAGATGATATTCCTCTTAGATATGACAATTGGAAAAGAGGGGAGCAACTCGTCATAACCATGATGTATGACCTATTTATATGAGATATTTTATAGATACTTATATGTTTATTGATATAATGTCTCCTATATGCGAGATGCCTCGTAGATGTGATATTCATTCTGTGTGACAGGTGATTAAATGCTTATTGATATCATTCCTCCTATATATGAGAAATATCGAATATGTGAGATGATTAGTGATATTCTATGTCATATAAATATGATTATTGATATGAATTCGGATATCTATTTGGGCCGAAGGCTATGATTATTATGTTGTTATTATTCCGGGCATATTCTTGGGCAAGGATCGTGTTATGCTATTTATTGGATATCCAAGAAATGTTTATTATTTTAAAGGATGTGATTACAATTTATGAATATGGATATATATGTTTTTATACACATCTCTCCAGTATTGGACGAAGGAAGATGCAGTATGATGCTTATTGCTCCATTAGTTGAATACTGATGATGGCATGCATAGATTTGGTAAATTCATGAATATTATATTAGTAATTGATATGATTCTAGATTAAATATGATCTTCTAATTATTTTTCCTACTTAAGGGTTAAGCTATGTGGTAGCTAGTTGGCTCGACCCGACCCCAGGCCTTGTCGTAATGGGTACCCCCTGTCCAACTAGGACCGGGGATGTCCCCCTGTTACCCAACCCAACCACCTATATCAAGCCTTAGGTGGGCTGACAATCAAACATTTAACATGATATCATTATTGTTCTCATTAATACTCTAGGATAGGGTCACAACTTTGACTGACCCAACCGAGTCCAACAATACCACACCAGCCAACCATACCACACAAAACCATAGACCATAATTTATAGAGAATACAAAAACATAATATGATTAATCAAAAAATGTAATAGGACGGAACAACCAATAATACCATGCAAGGGTGTACGCCCCAACACCAATACCGATGCCAAGGCAAGCACCAATACTGATCTCCCCCATACCAACCCCAAGAAGTACTACAAATCCTCTATCCAAAGGAGTAAACAAATCAAATTGGGACATCCTCCCAACCATGGAAAAAATCAATATCCAAATTAAAAGATAAGTGTCTAAAGTAATCTATAACATGAAATGGTTCCTCCAAAAAGGATGGAGCTCACTACTGTAGTCCAAATGTTAATACCAAATCTGCATGCTAAGTAAAAGGAGTAGAATGGCCGGTTCATTCATAGCGTAAGTATCCAACCTCTAGTAGATGGGGTTAGCGAGTGACCAGTAGCATGAATATCAGGATAAGGATAAAATAATATCAGTTTTAAAATAAAGTAAAACCATCCATAATGCATACAACCATACGTATATAAGTGCCGAGAAAGGGAACCAGCTTTAGCATTCCTTTAAAAACATTACCTGTGTTGTGTAGCTTGGCCGGGCAATATGGGTTCAGCTCCCCTCCTAAAATAGTCCTAGTGCGTGCAACCGCATGACTTGAGATGTATCCCATGGGATGACTAGCACATCCCCCAATATAAAATATCACACACGCACATGGTCTTCAAGTCATATCGGCAAATATGATTTTCCATTTTTTTCCCTGGTACCTCCACCATCCACGTCTTAGCTACACATCCCGTCGTTAATGCCCGAATTAAAAATATTTCAAAATAACCAAAGCATTTACCATTTTATTTATCCAAGGCCATTGTTAGTGGTATCGTCATACAACCGTACTACATGCAAACAATATCCATAACCAAACCATAAAGGTTAAGGGGACTTTCAAATGCTCTTCCATAAGCCATATTAAACCACTTGGGAGACTTCCATGTTACCTACAAGTGTAAAACTTATCCTTTAGTCTTTTCAAACCATTTAAACAATGTAAAGCTTTATTACATAAGCTGAACACAAGCAAAAGTTCCATTAAAAGAAGCCAATGCAATGAATATACCTTTATAAGCATTTTAGCAAACACCTTGGGGGCATAATATAACAAAAAGCAATTCCAATAAGCATTAAACCATTACCATGTAATCCAATTGTCCAAACAAATATTAATGTATATAAAAGAATAATTAAAACCATAGGAAACTATAACCATGCATTCAATATCAAAACCCCCATACAACAGATGAAAACCATAATCACGAAATAGTAAAACCATGAAATCAACATATAAACCATGCCTTTAGTTTAAATTACAATGACGGAAGAGAATCATTCCTTGTAAAAAACAATTGATAGGAGGAAATAAAAAATATAAGCGCTAAAGCAATCTTCAAGATGAAACCCTAGCATTCTTTCCCCAAAAGCTCTTGGGATAATTATGGAGTATTTTGAAATAGTTTCTAAGTGTTAATGAATAGAATAATAGGGTAAATAGCCTTCAAAGTGTATTAAAAGTCATGGGTCCTATTTAGGATAAGGAACGAAATGTCAAGAACACACCCACTTAAATTCCTTAAAGACCCATAGCAGGGATACGACTGCCCATACGACTCGTACCCTTCTATACTATTGGTACCTACCACTCATATACAGGCCTTAAACCTTGGATCAAACATTGTCTAGTATATGATTCATCCAAAAAAGTCGTTACCACAACATACGATCCATACCCAAACCTATATCCCAGGAAGAATAAAATACTAGGAGGATCAAACACTGTGCACCATACGAGTCCTTATTACTACTCGTACCAATCTCTATGACTCATACCCCTAAGTAGCACCTATTCTAGTGACCAAAACCATCCCACCAACTAACACTAGTCAGCATACGACAGGTCTATATTACTCGTACTTCAGCATACGACTCGTACCCATGAGTTGTATTGGGTCCAGAGAATGGATTGCTAAGAAATTTTCTATGGGTCTAAACCCAGGATGTTTCAGCCTCCCCCACTAGGAACATTCGTCCCCGAATTACGAAAAATGTAGGGTTAACCTCACTCTGAGTCATTTGTATTATCAAACATCCGTTTAACAAAGTTTGAAAACAAAGAGGCAAGAATGTAACTCTTTTCTTTAACATACTTAGAAAATAAAGATGTATTCAAGAATATATAACTTTTGCACGAATCCCAGAAGAAAAAAACAAATATGGATACTTGGACTTCATGTCCTCTTCCGCATCCCAAGTAGCTTCTTCCACCTTATGGTTTTGCCATTGAACCTTAATCGAAGCCACATCTTTGGTCCGCAATCGACGAACTTGCTATCTAATATCTCAATTAAGACCTCTTAATAAGATAGAAAATACAAAATACCCAATAATTCCAATGGAACATACGAAGAAGGATCACTAAGACACTTCCCCAACATAGAAACATGAAAGACAGGATGAATCAAACTTAAGCTAAATAGCAACTCCAACTTGTAAGCAATATTGCCATCTCTTTGCAAAATCACATAAGGGCCAATGAATCGAGGACTGAGTTTTCCCTTTTTACCAAACCACACCACTCCCTTCATAGGAGAGACCTTGAGTAACACACTATCCTAGACCTCAAACTCTAAGTCTCTACACCTAACATCCGTATAGGACTTTTGGCACCTTTGGGAAGCTTTAATCCTATACCAAATCACCTTGACCTTCTCCATCACCTGATAGACCAAATTCGGACCAAACATCTCTGTCTTCCCAAGATCAAACCACCCAATAGGAGATATACACCTCCTACCATACAACGCCTCAAAAAAAGCCATACCAATACTCTAATGATAGCTATTTGTGTACTAAATTTCCACCAAGGGTAGATTCTCAACCTAATTTCCACTATAGTGAATCACATAGGCCCGAAGCATATCCTCTAATGTCTGAATAGTTCTCTCTGCTTGCTCATCCAACTATGGATGAAAAACAACATACAGACTAACCTTAGTCCTTAATCCATTCTTAAAGACTGCCAGAAATGAGATGTAAATTGCATACCACGATAAGAGAAAATTGAAATAGGCAACCCATGAAGCCTCACAATGTCTTGAAGATACAACCTCGCATAATCTTCTGCCAAACAAGTAGTCCGCACTAGAAAGAAATATGCAAACTCGCTCATCCTATCCACGATAACACAAATTGAATTATACTGATTTTGAGATCGAGAAACACTGGCAATGAAGTACATATTGATCACTTCAAACTTCTATTTGGGCATATCGATTTCTTGATACAACCCTTCTGGCCTTATGTGCTTAATAATAACCTATTTACAAACCATACACTTAGATATAAAATCTCCCATATCTCTCTTCATTCCATTCCACCAGTAAATCTCCTTGAGATCATGATACATCTTAGTCAAGACGAGATAAACAACATAGTACAACTCATTCGCCTTACCCAAAACCCTTTGACTTAGCCCATAAACATCATGAAAAAAAACCTCTGTTGGTACCATAAAGTACCATCACTACTGCTCTCAAACAGCACTACCTTTTGCCTACCAACATCACCATAGATTCTCATCTTGATAAGATCCAAGACTTACTTCTACTTAATCTCTCCCCAACAAATAATCTAAACACCTCTTTCACCATTATGCCACCATCCTTAAAGTCCAAGAGATAAACTCAAAGATTAGCTAAGTGGTGTATATCCTTCAACAGTTCTTACTTGCCTTCCTGCATAAGAGCCAAACACTCTATGGATAACCTGCTAAGAGCTTCATCAATCACATTAGCCTTACCTAGATGGTAGTCAAGACTTATATCATTATCCTTTAGAAGCTCAACCCACATTCGTCGCTTTTAGATTAAGCTCTTTCTGAGTGAGCATGTACTGAAGACTCTTGTGATCAAAAAAGATATCCAGGTGAACACAATATAAATAATGCCAAAATATTTTTAAAGAAAACACAACCGCCAACAACTCTAAATCATAAGTAGGATAATTCATCTCATGCACCTTCAAATTCCTAGAAGCATAGACAATCACCTTCCTATGCAGCATCAACACATAATAAAAACCCACTTTAGAGATATTACAATTAAACATGAACCAATCATTTCCATCCTACAAAGTCAGGATTGGAGCCAAAGTCATCTTATCTATAAACTTTTCAAAACTTCTTTCACAAGCATCCGACCAAGACAACTTAACATTCTTCTGACTCAACTTAGTCAAAGGAGAAGCTATTGAAGAAAAGCTTTCCACAAACCACCTATAATACTGGGCTAAACTTAAGAAGCTCTGAATATAAGATGGAGTTTTGGGTCTAGGCCTAGGATACCTCTTCACCATAATAACCTTTCGTGGATCCAATATGATACCTGTACTAGAAATAATATGACCCAAGAATGTCACAATATTTAACAAAAACTCATACTTAGAGAACTTGGCATAGACTGTTGTTCCTTTAAGGTCTACAAAATAACATGGAGGTGATTAGCATGATCCATCTCACTCTTTGAATAAATCAAAATGTCATCAATAAACATAATGATGAAGAGATCCAAATATTGCTTAAACACCTTGTTCATCAAGTCTATAAATGTTGCCGGAGCGTTAGTAAATCCAAATAACATCATGAAGAACTCAAAATGCCTAAACATACTATGAAAAGCCGTTTCCAGGATATCCACCTTCCTAATCTTAAGTTAATGGTACCCTGCAACTGAGCAAACAAATCATCTATCCTCGGGGGAGGATACTTGTTCTTCACTTTCACCTTGTTCAACTGCTTGTAGAAAATGCACATTCAAAGGGAACCATCTTTCTTACGCACAAACAACATCGGTGCACCCCATAGAGAAATGCTAGGATGAATAAACCCCTTATTCAGAAGATCCTTAAGTTGCTCCTTGAGTTTCCTCAACTAAGCCAAAGTCATTCTATATAGAGAAATAGATATTGGATGAATGTTCAGAAGTAAATCAATAGCAAACTCTATTTCCCTATCCAGAGGAACACTAGAAAGATCGTCCTGAATGATCGCTCGAAACTATTAACCACCAGAACCAAAGACAAAGAGGGACCTTCTGAGTTAGAATCTTTAACCCTGACCAAGTTATAAAAACAACCCTTAGAGATAAACCTACGAGATCTAAGATAAGAAATAAACCTCCCCCTAGGAACTAAGGGACTACTTTCCCATTCTATAACTAGTTATCCATAGCACATAATGATAATCCTTCAGGTCTAACAATATAGATGCGTAACAAGAATACAACCAATCCATACCAAAAATTACATCAAAATCTACTATATCCAACTCAAATAGATTTGCCAAGGTTTGCTTACTAACAACAGATAACACATAACCCCATAGACTCTGTTAGTAATAACCGAGTAACCTACCATGGTAGAAACAAAAAAGGATCCAAAATAACTTTCAGATCAAAACTAGAAGACATGGCCACATATAGAGTCACTTAAGAAAGAGTGGATCCCAGATCAAGAAAATAATATATGTCATGAGAGAAAAGTTATAACGTACCAATAACGACATTAGGTGATGCCTCAAACACATGTTGGGATGCCAAAGCATAAAACCTGTTCCAACAAACACTAGAATTAGGAGCAGTAACAGAAGCAGATGCAATACCACCAGGTGTAGGAATAGAAGATGAAGCCAGAGGAATTTTATTCTCCGCCATAGAAACCTTGTTAATTGAATAATCCTTGTGCCGACGGCCTACTTGGCCATAATTGGAGCATTTGTCCCTTTCTTCCTCGCAATAACCCCATTGTGGATGACTAAAAAATTGACAAAAAGGACACCAAAAAATTGACTAACCTCCGCTTGCTTGAGATTAGGCAACCTTTGCTCCAGACTTATCACCACCTTAATTACACATATCTCTCGACTGGTAAGGAGCACTAGTAGCAATGGAGCATAAACTCCCTCACTTTTTTTCTACCAATTGCCACCATCTCTACCGCCCTGAGACTGAGCAACTCCCTGATCAGAGAACTCTTATCCTTGACCTGCTATATATGAATAGTGAACCTCAAGATATCCACATCTTTAATCAACAAGTCAGTCTTACTCTCAAGAATCAAATCTCTATTCAACCCAGAAGTGAACTTCCCCATTCTCGATCTCTTATCAGCCACTAAATAAGGAGCATACCTTAATAGCTGATGGAACTTTAAAACATATTCTTTTACTAACATCCTCCCCTGCCTGAGGTTTAGAAACTCCTCTATCTTAGCTTCCCTGAACTCTTAAGGAAAAAACCAACCCAAGAAGGCATTAGAAAAGGCCTCTAATAACCCTTTCACTTTAATATCACCTCTATCCCTATCCCAATCCTCTTACCACTAATAAGAAACATCCTTGAGTTAATAAGTTACCAAGTTAACCCCCTCTACATTAGTAGCTTGTAACACCTAAAAGATCTTTTCTATCTCATAGAAGTAGCCTTATGGATCCTTCTCTACCTTCACCTAATTAAAGGTTAGAGGAACCATCTTTATGAATTAACCAACCCTTGTGGACTCATCATACAAAGCACCAGCCACACTATGCTCAACCTAAGCAGTAACTAGTAAGGCCATAACATAAATATACTGACAAAATTCCACTTTCATAATATTTCCCTATGGTGCTTAAGGAGAACTAGTTAGAATAGAAGGAACTTTAGTACCATCAGGAATAGGACCATGAGATCAAAGATGTACTCCAGACGTAGGAGGTACCCCTATAGCATTATCCCCCAATAGGATGAAAGAATTTCCTTGTATTCCAGATCTATAAGTCATGATCTGTATGATGAATAAACAAGGATTAGAGGAGATGCAAAGATTGAGAACTCAAGCTTAAAGATAGAATACCAAAAAAGCAAAATATTTCTAAATGTATTACAGTCTAATTCTTATAAGTATGGTACACTTCACACCCCTAAAAGAGACTTTACTCAACACAACTTTAAGGACTTCCTAGTCTTCCATGAACCTAGGCATTAATACCAACTCGACATGACCCAAACCCTGGCCTTGTCATAATGGGCATCCCAAGTCCAACTAAGACCAGGGACCACCACCTGTTACCCAACCCAAATACCTATATCTAGCGTTAGGTGGGATGTGTCTCAAATATATAACATGATAGACTAATTGTTATCATTAAGACTTTGGGATAGGGTCACAACTGTGTTCGACCCAACTGAGTACAACCATACCACATATATTCCCAACCATACCACACCAAAGCATATGATGATTAATCCCTAAATTTAATAGGATGGAACAACCAATAATACCGACCAAGGGTGTAAGCCCCGACACCAATACTAATGCCAAGGTAAAGACAAAAACTGATCCTATGGATGTTCCATCTTTTGATAGAACATTTTGCATTTTTTCTTGGAAACATTAGATGTTTTCAAGAACCAAGGTTTCATGCTGGTTTTGTGTCTCGGGGCAAGAAGTTAGCTGAAGGAAAAGACTCTGAAAATTGGTAGAAAAGTGATTCTGATGGTTGAAATAGTGGACCGTCACACCTTCAACGGACCACCAACTATACCGTTAAGTCTTAGGCAAAACCTAAGGTTATAGTACATTCAGTGATAGACCAACTGGTGGACCATTAGATCTATGACAGACCACTATCTTGGCTGTCAGCCTTATCCAGAATATCACTTCTTGAAGGATTCAGCGATGGACTAAATGGTGGACTGTTCAATGTGCGACAAACCACCATCTTGGCTGTCAGCCTTATCCAAAACATCGCTTTCTAAAGGATTGAACGATAGACCAAATGGTGGACTGTCAGATCTATGACAGACCACCATCTTGGCTGCCATCCTTATCCAGAACATCGCTTTTAGAAGGATTTATAGATGGATCAAATCGTGAACCTTCAAATCTGTGATGGACCACCAGCTTAGCCGTCAGTCTTATCCAAAGTGTGACTACCCAGGATCAGAAAAAACGGACTAAATGGTGGACCATCAACCCCATCATGGACCACCACTTTGGCTGTTAGTCTTGACGCAGTTTTTTGCATTCAAAATTTAGATTCTTTTTACCTGGGAACATATAAATACCAGTTTTAGGTTTATTATTGGGGGATCATATTTTTATTTTTTATTTTGATCACAGTCTCCATATCTAGAAACTCTTTGTAACCTAGTATTTAGGGAGTTAAGTAAATCTTATGGATCTAATTATTTCATCTCTATTGAAGATCCAAGAACAAATTCTTGTAACTTTTGTAAGTAACTCTTGAATTAATTCATGAATAACACAATGATTTCTTTTCTTTCTATCATGGAGATGTGTGGCTAAGTTCCCGTAACTAGGGTTATGGGAGCCGTAATGTGAAAAGCTTAATTGGGTTGTGAATCTAGTAGATACCCATGATTAATTGATATTGCGTAAACCCTTCTTCACTTTAATGACTTTTTTTTGGTTGCAAACTTGAAAAGTAAGCCCAAGAACATAACTTGTTCGAATGTAAAAGTGTTTTTATTAAAAAAAAGGTTTACATGAATCTCAAGGCTTTAACCTTTGGATAGTGGGTAGATGCCTTAACCGAATCAACCCATGTGAGAATATAGTTGAACAAATAATATGTTCCTTATATTTGAAAGAATTAAGGGATAAAATTACTCATTTAGGTTAATAAACTAATGTGTAAACCATAGAATTCACTCACTCTTGCAATTAGAATTGTTCATAGGAAATTCAAAACAGTTCACAACCCTAGCTACTTGACTATCATAGTAACCATAACTCTAGTTTTACTACTCTTATTAAATTTCTATTTTTAATACAATCAACAAGTGGATTACATTTTGTGACAAGCATTTTTATACAATTGATAAATTAAAAACACTATTTTTTGCTCAAGACCCTTAGATCAACTGTTTAATAACAACCGTAAGACTTAGTGAACATTGTATTCCTTGTGGGATTTGACACCCAATCTAGTTGGGTTCTATATTTGACATCTACCGCTTACACTTTTACAAGAAGGTTGTAATTTTGGTGTATCAAATTTTTGCGCCGTTGCCGGGGAATACGGAGGTGAATTAAGTTTGTGATTATTAATCGAACCTTTGATCAAAGTGTCCTAAAGCTTTAATTTTATTTCTTATTTTTATTTGTATAGGTTGATAATTGTGTATGCAGAATACACAGAGATCAGGAGCATTATTATTACCAATTCATCCAGAGCCTCAGTTGATCGGTAGAATGGCTGATCCATAATAGACAAAAAGATTAGCCTCTATGGCTAGAGCCTAGATAAATAAATAGAATACAAACAATCTAGGACGGGTACCTAATCCAAATAAAGAAGACCTGGGGGAAGAGGAGTTATTAGCATTGGGAAATCAAAGGCGTGTAGAGGATATAGCGGTACCGGTGAATAGAAATATGCCCAAAAATCATCCTTTTAGAGCGAGACCTGATCGTCAAGCTGGGTAGTTTGATCCTAATAATGATGAGAATGGTATGGATGGAGTGGGTACAACTAGAGCTATTATCCCTCCACCGTTGGCACCTGGACCTAAATTCAATATTACAAGCATAATGATTCAACTCCTCCACTAAAAGAGGTTGTTTGGTGGACTTCCAGGAGATGATCCCAATATGTATTTAGTCAACTTTATCACTATCTGTAAGTCTTTTAATAATTTAAGAGTGGGTCAAAATGCCATGCGCCTGCATTTATTTCTATTGTCTCTATCTGGGGAGGCAATATTATGGTTTAATGAGCTGACACCTGATTATATAACCAACTGGAGGTAGTTGAAAGAGGCTTTCCTAGAAATGTCCTTTTTGCCTTCAAGACGGGTACAGTTGATGGACAAGATTAATAACTTTAGGCAGCTACCAACTTAAGCCCTTTATGAGATATGGGAGAGGTTTAAAAAGAAGCTGATGCAATGCCCAAACCATAACATAATAGATATTCATTTGATGAAGACTCTTAATCGGGATTAGAACTCTATTACGAAGCCAGTTGTTAATAATACGGCTGTAGGATCATTTATGGACCTTACTTTTCCTGAGGCTTCAGAGATGCTGGACCGAGTGACCAAATAAAGTAGAGCTTGGCATACTAGGGATTTTGTGGTAGCAAGACCTACTATGTATGGTAGTATGACTGTAGAATAGTGTAGGAAGGAAGAATAACAGGACCAGGATATGGCACACTTAAAGACACAAATGGAATTGCTGACTAAGCATCTGTTCTCTGGAAAGACAAAGAAGGTAAAAGCAGTTACATCTCAAGGTAAAGATGATTCTGATTCAGAAGAAGAAGTAAACTATTTAAATAACCTAGGGGGTTTCTGAGGCAATAACCAAGGAAATTAAGGTCAAATTTATTACGATAAGGCCAGATATAACGATCGAGATCAAGGAATCTGGAAAAGCAAGAATGATAGAAATGGGTTGTGTGTAGCTCCTGAAAGCAGAGATACTGCTGCAACTAGTTCTAGAAAGATATCCATAGAGGACATAATGGAGAAATTGTTAAAGGGAGTAGAGGCTACTAACTCTAGGGTGACTACCATGAAGAACAATTTGTTTTTTATTATCCAGTTGGTAAACTCGCACCCTACTTCGATCAAACAGTTGGAACAATAAATTAGCCAACTTTTTACAGCATTTAATTAGAGGAGGAGTGGAACACTACCAAGTGAAACAATTCAAAACCCTCTAAATGATGGTTTGTCAATGGCTATTACTATACAGAGTGGTAAGGTTTTATCAGGCCCTTTTTTGGGAAAAGCTGTGAATGAAAAGGAAATAAAAGAAGATGTTCATCTTGAAGAAGGTAATCTAGTGGAGTCTAGGAAGTTTGATGACATTTATATCCCTTCTAATCATTAGCAGGTTGATGAGTTGGAAAAATGGAAAGCAAAGAAAAAGGAAATAGTAGTGAATACTCTCCCAAACACACCATCTCCCTTTCCTTGAAGATTGAAGAAGAAGGCTTATAACACTGAATTTAGTAAATTCATAGCAATGTTGAAGCAACTGACATTGAATATGCCTTAGTTAGAGGCACTTGAACAAATGCCAGGATATGCTAAATTCATAAAATATTTGGTGACAAAGAAAAGAGCTGTAAGCTTTGAACGGGTGGATAATCTTCATCATTGTACTGCTATTTCTATGAGGTCCTTGGTGCAGAATAAGGCAGACCCAGGAGCATTCACTATTCTTTATACAATTGGGTTGCTGGAATTTGTTAACGCTTTATGTGATCTAGGAGCGAGCATCAATTTGAAGCCATTAGCTATTTATAAAAAGTTGGGTTTGGGAGTCCCCATCCCCACCAACATACGACTTGTGTTAGAGGATAGGTTGGTAAAGTGAACTGTTGGTATTTTGTATGATGTGCTGGTGAAGGTGGCTAGCTTCATATTTCTTGCGCATTTTGTCATTCTGGATTGTGAGGTGGACTTTGAGGTGCCCATAATCTTGGGTCGACCTTTCATTGCAATTGGAAGTATGCTGATTGATTTGCAAGCTAATGATCTCTTATTTAGGATGAATGATGAAGTGGTACGATTTGATGTATGCTGATTAATGAAGCAACAAAAAGAAATGAGCGTGTTCTCAATTGTTGATATAAATTAGAGGATAAAAAGGATGCATCTATAGAAGAAAAATTTGATGTGGAGACCTTAGCTGCTGTATTGATGAATTTCAATCATGACGGTATCGGAGATTATGAAGAGAAAGTGTGTGCCTTAACAGTAATAGGGTATTACTCATATGCACCCAAGAAGTTGGATCTGGACTTAAAAAATCGTCCAAGTCCACCTGTTAAACCATCTAGTGAGGAGCCACCCATTTTGGAGCTGAAAAAGCTGTCTGGTCATCTAAGGCTTGTATTCCTAGGCAATGGGAATACACTACCTATTTATTATTGCTGCTAATCTGGGTGAGCAACAAATAAAAGCCCTTATCTCCCTCTTTAAGAGGTATGAGAGGTCTATTGGTTGGACAATTGTAGATATTATCAGTATTCTGCCTGGCATATGCACACATAAGATCTAGTTAGAGGAGAAGTATGTCCCAACTATTAAACGTCAGCGTTGTTTGAACCCACCTATGCAAGAGATGGTAAAGAAGGAAATCGTTAAGTGGCTAGATACATGAGTGGTATACCCTATATCAGACAGTAAGCGGGCGAGTCCTATTTAATATATGCCTAAGAAAGGGGGCATGGCGGTTGGAGTAAATGATAAAAATAAGTTGATCCCACTCAGACCAGTAACTGGGTGAAGGTATGCATGTATTATAGGAAACTCTACTCATGGACACTGAAGAACCACTTCCCAATGCCATTGATTGACCAAATACTTGATCGACTAGCGTGAAGGGGTTGGTACTGCTTTTTAGAGGGTTATTCAGGCTATAATCAGATATCTATTACTCTTGAAGATCAAGAGAAAACGACGTTTACATGTCCTTATAAGACATTCGCATTCAAGCGGGTGCCTTTCAGACTGTGTAATGCACCAACTACTTCTCAGCGGTGCATGATGTCAATATTTTCTGATATGGTTGAAGACACCCTGGAGGTTTTCATGGAAGATTTTTTGGTTGTAGGTTATTCCTTTGATCTATGTTTGCTAAATCTCAGTCGAGCACTGTTGCGTTGTGAAGAGTTCAATCTTGTTCTAAATTAGGAAAAATGCCACTTCATGGTGAAGAAAGGCATTGTTCTCGGCCACAAGATTTCAGCCAAATGCATTGAAGTAGATAAAGTAAAAGTCGAAGTAATTGAAAGACTGCCACCCCCCATCTTAGTTAAAGGGATACACAATATTTTGGGTCACACGGGGTTCTACCGCTGGTTTATTAAAGACTTCTTGAAGATTGCAAATCTGCTTTGCAAGCTTCTGGAGAAAAAAGATAAATTCACCTTCTATGATGACCGTAAAAAGGCCTTTCAGTGCCTTAAGATGAAACTAGTGGAGGCTCCTATCATTGTTACTCCTGACTGGACCAAACCATTTGAGATCATGTGTGATGCTAGTGGAGTGGCACTTTGAGTAGTTCTTGGTCAAAAGAAGGAGAAGCTGTCCCATCCAATATATTATACGATCAAGGAACTAAATGGGGTACATAAAAAATAAACGATGACGGAACAGGAACTCCTTGATATAGTTTATGCTTTTGAGAAATTCAGGGCTTATTTGCTAAGGACACAGGTGGTGGTCCACACTGACCATGCAGCCTTAAGGTATTTAACCTCTAATAAATATGCAAAACCAAGACTGATTAGATGGGTATTACTGCTCTAAGAATTTTACTTTGAAGTCAAAGATAGGAAGGGTTGCAAAAACCAGGTTTCGGATCATCTATATAGGATGGAAGGTGAGGAAGCAGTTAATGATGAATGGGAGATAGATGATGTATTTCCTGATGAGGAGTTCTTTGCTACTGCTATGGAGAAAATACCTAGGTACATTGATTTTGTAAACTATGTTGTGAGTGAAGTCATCCCAAAAAATCTTTCTTTCCATCAAAGAAAAAAATTTCTTCATGATGTGAAATGCCACTTTTGGGATGAGCCGTATATTTTTTGGCAATATGCTTACAATATTATAAGGATATGTGTGCCAGAAATGGATGTATTGTCTATATTGGAACCATGTCATGCTTCCCCAATTGGAGGTCACCATGTAGGTGATCGAACGGCCAGAAAGGTGTTGCACACTAGCTTCTATTGGCCAATGTTATTCAAAGATTCTCATGAGTTTGTACTAAAGTGTGAACAATGACAGAGGCAGGGGTCAATCTACAAGAGGCATGAGATGCCTTTGACGAAGATGCTTGAAGTAAAATTATTTAATGTTTGGGGCATCGATTTCATGGGCCTTTTTGTAAGCTCGTCTGGAATGAAGTACATTCTAGTTGCTGTTGATTATGTATAAAAATGGGTCAAAGCCGTTGCCTTGTCTGATAATGAAGGAAAGAGAGTTGTTGCATTTCTCAAAAAGAATATCTTCACTAGCTTTGGAGTACCACATACTATTATGAGCAACGGAGGATCTCATTTTTTCAACCAAGTGTTTCAAGCGACTTTGGCAAAATATGGGGTGAAACAGCATAGAGTGGTGACCCCATACCACCCACAAACTAGTAGGCAAGTAGAGGTCTTGATTTCGGAAATTAAGGCCCTTGTGGGCATATTCGACTCTTTTTAAGACACCAATTGGCATGTCACCATATTAGCTAGTTTATGGAAAAGTGTTTCACTTACCTATTGAGCTTGAGCACTAGGATCTATGGGCCCTTAAAAGGTTGAATCTAAATTGGAAGGAGACAGCAGAGCTAAGACTGTGGCAATTGAATGAGATGGATGAATTTCATCTTGGGGCTTATGAAAGAGCAGACTTATACAAGGAAAAGATAAAGAAGTACTATAATCGAAGGATTTAAAGTAGAGATTTTTGGAAAGGCTATTCAGTGGTTCTATTCAATTCCATACTTAAAATTTTTCCAGGTAAATTCAAGTCCAAGTGGTCAGGACCATTTAAAGTCAGTCAAGTCTACTTATCTAGAGTAGTGGAACTTGAAAAAAGAAGACGGAAGCATATTTTAAGTTAACGGGAAATGAATCAATCTTTATATCGGTCCAAAAGACTCGATAAAAAATATTGATACCTTCTATCTCGATGAAGTTTTAGTAATCGAGATATCTGAGTCATGCCGCGATGATAAATCACGCGTTAGTGGGAGGGACTCCACAACTCATTGATGTAACCAAAGTTAGAGTTTATGTTATGTGTTTGTGCACTTTTTATATGTTTGTATAGTGTGTAGGACCAAAAATATAGTAAAAAGGGGGAAGGAGGGATACAGTTGAAGATATGACACAAAATTATGCTACTAGAACAAAATGGATGGTTGATTTGGTGGACCGCCAGTCATTTGATGAACCACCATTTTGACCGTAGGAAAAAGAAAAGAAAGTTCATTCGCTGTTTCAAGTTGACGGTTAAGTTGGTGAACTATCCCAAAGTTGGTGAACCGTCTAATCGACCATCAAAAAGAACCAAGATAGACTGGGTTCTAATAAGATGTGACGGTGACTTTGGTGGACCGCTAAAAATTCAATGGGATATCCCGTTGATCATCACTACAAAGAAGAAGTGCTTAGGGCTTGGTAAGTTTCGATGGTCGTTCTGGTGTACCATTGAAAGTCTGACGGACTATGAGGTCCAACATTGTTTTAACCCTAAACCTGGGTCGGGCTAGGTTGACTCTGAAGCCTTGTTAAATGGCCCATATTTGACCCAAAAGATTTTAAAATAATAAAATAAGGCGGTTACATACGTTGTAACCTATTCACATCCTTAAATTTTTCAAATTCCTTTAGGTTAAAAGAATCCATAGGAACTTATTGTAGGACCCTATATCTTCTCCCTTCTTTTCCATTTAAACATAATCAAGTGAGATTACCATTGAAGAGTTGTTCCAATTAGCCTTATTCGCTAAAATTACAAGCTTGTCTATCTGCAGAACCAAGGTATGTGCATAATTCTATTTTTCTTGGTCTAAATAACGCATTTAGTTGTGGGTTGTGTTTGGCGAGTTGTTTTGTAAAGGAATTAGCATATGGTTATAGTTCTGTTGCTTTGAATTTCTGAAAATTTCCAAATAGAAGTTTGAGAATAATCTATTTAGGTGAAGTCTGAGTAGCCTACATGATTAAAACATGAAAAGTTGTGCTTGATTGTGATATGGTTGTCAATTGTTGCTAAATAAACAATGTTGCTAAACAAATGCTCAAAAATATACCCAGTTGAAAGTTGAACCTGAAGAAGGGGGTGCGACAGTTGAAATGGTGGACCATTAAATTTTCGACGGACCACCAAACTGACCACCACAGGGCTATGAAAATCCCAGGACATTAGATAGCGTTTGACGGCCAAAGTGATGGACCGTCCCCCAAATAGTTAACATTCATTTTGACTATCAAGTCATAAAATACACTGATTTGATAGGATTTTGTTGTGGAACGATTTCTTACCTCTTTATCAGGTGTTATGGCTCCCAAACTACCAATAAATAGAGGAGGAAGATCTCAAAGAGGTGGTGATGGACACGCATCTGGATACAACACCAGACAATGTGGAAGGGAAAATCCCTCACTCTCTCATTCTGAAGAGGAGAGTGAGGATAGTACTAGCAGTACCAGTTCGAGCATAGATGAGGTCGCAGTTAATGTCACTCCACCTAAGCCTACCGATGTTGAAATTGAGGATACCAATGTAGAAGGGCAAGCTGAAGCAGAGAACTTAGAAACTTAACCTGAGGATGCTAATATTTTTAGATGAAAGGATCCTCAAGTTTGGGAGGCGATTAGATGGTAGATGCAAAGATATTATGTAAGCATCCATTGGAAAGTTGGTTTAGAATATAGTTCAGAGGCATTTGGCCCTAATCTATCCAAAGATATTATGCACCTCGGCTTACTACATCAGCATAAGTTGAGGGTGGCTGATGCTCTAAAAAATGGGTTGATTGTGAATAAGTTGATGAAATTAGCAGCTTGGGAGCCGAAAAGTTGTGAAGGCAAGGAGAGTTAAACTTGATTGAGTCACTATACCCAAAAGAGTCCCCTCACCTAGCCTGAAGCCTCATTATAAGCCTAGAAAAGACCTGTTTGATCCTAACGAATCAGCTTTGAGGGTGAATCATAAGGCAAAGGCAAGCCTTTGGGCACTTGGACTATGCTTCTAACTTCTTTGTGAGTGTGAGAGCTTAGATTTTGCCCACATACTATAATGAGTGGTGGATTTCTTTGTTGTGTGGACAATTGGAGTTCTACTTTGGTTTGTTTTTCTCTGTGGGATATAACATCTATGTGTGTGTGCTGAATTATAATCATTGCTGGGTGTAGAACTTGATGTGTTAAATTCATGTGAGTGAAATAATGAGTGAATGATTGGGACAAAATGATTCATTAGTTGGTTGCTGGTCATGATATTATTTTTGTTCACAATTAGGTGCTGAGTTGCTTGAGGACAAGCATTGATATTAAGTTGAGGGTGTGATATTTCAGCTTTTGACAGAACATTTTGCTTCTTTTCTTAGGAAAATTGGATGTTTTCAAGAAACCAAGTTTGGATTTGATGCTGGTTTTTAGTGTTTCAGGGCAAGGAGTCAGCTAAAGGAAAAAACTCTGGAAAGTGGCAGAAAAAGTGATTTTGACGGTGGAAATGGTGGACCGTCACAGCTTCGACGGACCACCAACTTTACCATCAAGTCTTAGGAAGAACCCAAGGTTTCAGAACTTTTAGCGACGGACCAAATGGTGGACCGTCAGATATGTGATGGACCACTATCTTGGCCGTCAGCCTTATCCAGAACATTGTGTCCTGAAGGATTAAGCAATGGACCAAATGGTAGACCGTTAGATCTGCGACGGACCTCCATCTTGGCCGTCAGCCTTATCTAGAACATTGCTTCCTGAAGGATTCATAGACGGACCAAATGGTGGACCATTAGATCTGTGACTGATCACTAGCTTGGCTATCAGTCTTATCCAGAGTGTGACTACCAAGGATCAGAAGCAACGGACCAAATGGTGGACCGTCAATCCCACGACTGACCACCACTTTGGTCGTTAGTCTTGATGCGATTTTCTGAATTCAAATTTTAGTTTCCTTTTACCTGGGAATGGATAAATACCAGTTTTAGGTTTATTATTGGGGGATCATCTTTTTATTTATAATTTATATCACAGTCTCCATATCTAGAAACTCCTTGTAACCTAGTATTTGGGGAGTTAAGCAAATCTTGTGGATCTAATCATTTCATCTCCATTGAAGATTCAAGAACAAATTCTTGTAACTTTTGTAATTAACTCTTGAATTAAGTAATGAATAATAGAATGATTTCTTTTCTTTCTATCATGGAGATTTGTGGCTAAGTTCCCATAACTAGGGTTATGGGAGCCTTGATCTGAAAAGCTGAATTGGGTTGTGAATCTAGTAGATTCCTATGATTAATTGATATTGCTTGATCCCTTATTCACTTTAATGACTTTTCTTGGTTGCAAACTTGAAAAGTGAGCCCAAGAACATTACTTGTTCGAATGCAAAAATTTTTGTTGGGAAAAGAAAGGGTAGATGCCTTAACTGGATTAACCTATATAGTTGAACAAATAATACGTTCCTTATGATTGAAAGAATTAAGGGATTAAATTACTCATTTATGATGAGAAACTAATTGGTACACCATAGAATTGACTCACTCCTGCAATTAGAATTGTTCATAGGAAATTCAAAACAGTTCACAACCTTAGCTGCTTGACTATCTTTGGTAACCATAACTCTAGTTTGATTACTCTTATTGAATTACTATTTTTAAAACAATCAATAATTGGATTACTTTTCATATCAAGTATTTTTATACAATTGATAAATCAAAAAACCCCTTTTTTTGCTTAGGACTTTTCGATCAACAGTCTAATAACAACCATATGACTTAGTGAACACAGTATTCCCTGTGGGATTTAACACCTAATCCAGTTGAGTTCTATATTTCACAGCGACCGCTTACACGTTCATAATAAGGTTGTAATATGGGCGTATCACCTACCCATACCAACCCCTAATAGAACCACAAAGCCTCTACCAAAAAGAGTAAGTAAATTTAATTTGGACATGCCCCCAACCATGGCCAAAACCAATATCTAAATTAAAAGAAATTTTTTTAAAGAAATCTATAACATGAAATGATGCCTCCCAAAAGGATAGAAGCTCACCACTTCTGTCCAAATGTTGATACCGAATCCATGTGCTAAATAGGAGGAGTTGAATAGCCAAATCCTATATAGCGTGGGTATACAACCGCGAGTAGATGAGGTTAGTGAGTGAGTACTAGCATGAATCTCAATATAAGGATAAAGTAATTCTAGATATAAAATCAAGTAATACCATCCGTAATTTATATAACTATATATATATATATATATAAGTTCTGGGAAAGAGAACCAGGTTTAGCATGCCTTTAAACCTTTACCTAGGATGTGTTGCTTCGCTATCGTAAACCAATCACGTGCAATATGGGTTCAGATCACCCTGCTAAAAGAGCCCAGTGTATGTAGCCACAGGACCATAGAAGTATCCCATAGGATGACTAGTACATACTCTAATATAAAATGTGACACAAACACTTGGTCATTAAGACCTCTTATATCAACAAATATGAGTTTCTAGTTTTGGTCCCCCCGGAACCTCCACCTTAAACGGCCTAGATACATGTCTTACCATTAATTCCTAAATTAAAATCATTTTCACATAAGCGAATGATTTACCATTTTATTTATCCTAGGTCAATGTTAGTGGTATCATCATAAAACCCCATTACTTGCAAGCAATATTCATATCCAAATAATTAAGGTTAAGGGTTCTTTCAAATGCCCTTCCATATACCATATTAAACCACTTAGGAGACTTCCATGTTCCCCATAAGCATAACTATTTATCCTTTATCCTTTTAAAACCATTTAAAGATTTATTACATAAGTTGAAAACAATCAAAAGTTCCATTAATAAAAGCCAATACTATTAATATACCTTTAGAAGCATTTTCTCAAATACCTTGGGGGCATAATATAACCAAATGCAATTCCAAAGGCCGTTAAACCATTTCCATGCAATACAATAGTCCAAAACCACCATTAATGCATATAAAAACATAATTAAAACCATAGTAAACCATAACCAAGCATTCAATATCAAAACCCCCAAATAATAGTTGAAAACCATATCATGAAATAGTAAAACCATGAAATCAATCATATAAACCATGCCTTTAGTTGAAATTATAATAAGGGTAGAGAATCATGCCTTGTACCTAAGAATTAATGAAAGGAAATCACCAAGACAAGCCCTAAAGCAATTCGCAAGATGAAACCCTAGCCTTCTTTCTCCTAAAGCTCTTGAGAGAATTAGAGTGTTTTGGAATAGTTGTAAGTATTAATGAATAGAATAATAGGGTAAATAACCTCCAAGGTATACTACAAGTTTTGGGTCCTAGTTAGGTTAAGTAGGTAATTATCCAGAATACCCCTACTTAAATCACTTAAAAACTCATCGTAGGGATACGATTGCCCCAACGAGTCATAACTTTCTATACGATTCGTACCTACCACTCATTTTCGAGTCTCAAACCTTGGATCAAACACTAACTAGTATATGACTTATCCAACCAAGTTGTAACCACAACATATGATTTAGGCCCAGTATTTCAGCCCTTCAATCTTTCTAAGATTCTTTCTATCAGTTAACTTTTGGGGATGAAATTCCTTTAACAAATAAACAATATAATGACCCTTTAGGTTATTTTTCATATTTATGCTTATCTTCGTTGTTTGAGCTGCTTTATAGCTATCTAAATTATTTATGTTTTGCTGGGACAAATAGTTTGATTTTTAGGCAGTTTATTTCATTTTCAGAACCAATTCCCTATTTAAAAGTCTTTGTTGGTTCCAAATGGCCACTAGGCAAAAACATAAGTGAAATAATATTGAATGAAAATTTTGACTGTACCGGCAAATCCTAAATATAAAATTTAGGCTAGGCATACCTTTTATTCAACTCCAAATGCACCCAAGCTCATTTAGACCTATTGATCAGAAATTTGAAAATTTGAAAGGTTAGATGTTGTACCCACACTTTGTTGAAACGATCTCATATTGAAAATTGGACTTTGCCAATACGTCTGCAATGTTGAATTTAGTGCGGTTACATATTTCATTTGGAAAAATTGGATTCTAGATGCATCCCGAGGCATTGGCCGAAACATAGAATTAAATTCCAAATTTTAGCTATCATATAGTGTAGCAAATTATCTTGATCATGGAAAGAGACTCGACATTGTGGAACACATGGGTCCACGATCATCCTATTTGAGGGATTGGAATGGGCTATTTAAATACTCTTTTGAGTTAAGAATTGATCATTTCTCTACTGTATTGAGTCCCTTAAACCCTAATAGAGTGTGTAACCCTTAAATTGTGTCTCAGGTGATTGGGAGTGCGGATAACTTGGATATTCATGGTTAATGTCGAATCTAAGATATGAATCCTTCAATTTTAGTGTTAAATTCTTCATTTCTTGACCTAAAACCCCTAATGGATGGAGGCTTGATTTTAGCCCAAACAAACTTGTTATTCACTTGATTATTGAGTTCTTAACTCCCTAATAGTATTTAAACAATGGGTTAGTCTCAAAAACACTTTTCCCTATGTGGGACCCATTTGGGATTTTTATGTAGTTTTTGGACTCGAAATACAATAGTGCAATATAGGTATCATTAAACTTGTATTGATGAGTAGATTATAGTTTTGTTTGTTTGATGGAATTATGGTGATTTTGAAGCAAAGTCGAGTATATGGTTCTTGGTGATAAGTTCTGTGGTTCAGCTTCGAGGTAGAATTCTTTCTACTTTTCTTCATAGAAGATGTATGATATATATTGTGTGTGAATGTGGATGTTAGCATTGATTATGTGTAGAATAAGATGGCCCTGATTGTTCATGTTTAGGAATTAGATGAGGATTTTGACTCGTTAAATGGTTTGTTTATGACCCTTGAGAATCCTATTTCCTTCTCCCTAGTTTATATTAGTTTGTATCATGGATACAATATGATTTTAGGTTTATAATATGGTTTTAGTATTGGAAGTATGATTATCATATTCAAATCTTTTTGGGCTAGTGTGGTGACCTTTGAACCATAAGTTGGGTAGAATCTATATAAAAACCTGTGTTACTAGACAAAGTTCCTATCTTAGAATTACTATGGATAATGATTATAAGTGTTTTTTAGCTAATAACGTGTAGTTAGGAAGTATTGAAAAGTGAGAATATTTATGATGATATGATTATTATTATGAGTATATTAGAAGGCTTATATATTTACTCTCCTCTTGCCACTTCTTGAGCCCGTGAACCTATTTTATCTATATAAATATATATGTATTGATGTTTATGATTATATTAATAGCCAGCAAGGCTAAAGGATATTGTGATAATATATTGATGTCGATGAAGATCTGATGATATTTTGATTATTTTTATACTCGGTAAGGCCGAAGGATATTATGATGATATATTGATACCCGATAATGTCAGAGGATACTGTGATTATATTGATACCCAACAAGGTCGGAGGATATTGTGATGATAATATTGAGACCCAAAAATACTGGAGGATACTATGATAATGTATTATACCCGTAAAGGCCGGAGGTTGATTACGCTGATAATGATCATGATAATGATAGTTATGATAGAGATTGTTATGATAATGAGATTGTGATATTGATTGTATACTTTGCATTCTTTCCTGCATGGGCATCGCCTAACACTAGTATGAATCTATATTTATTAGCCAGTGTGGGACAATTGAATATGGGTATAGAGTTTGCTTTATGTGATTATATATTGATAGTACCTTCAGATTCTTGGGTGTTAGGGGTACACATAGTCTTAGCTAGGTCTTTGGTTGTCCAAAGTAGCTGATTATTCACGCCGATATTGATATTGTTGTTATCTATGTTATGATCATTATTATGTCTAACTTATGAAATATTGTTCATTGATCCTGTATCAAGGTTTAAGGTATGTCTAAGAACTTTTTTTATCTTATCATGGTACTACTACACACAATTATTTAATGTCTAGCCACGTAGATTAGAAGCCCTAAGTATAATAGTATTAAATCCTGGTAGTAATATAATGAGGATTTAAAATGAGAACATGACGATCTAGGTTATGCTTGGGACGACATCATGTTTATATTCATATATATATATATATATATATATATATATATATATATATATATATATATATATATAAAGATATGGTACTACCATTTATCTTTTCCATTGTTGTTAAAATTTTATACTCATTTCTTTGCCTTCTATATTGATATACATCTTTCTTTCATCCTATATTCATATATTGGCCTGTGATATATGACATAGTATTGATTGTGGTTGGAATAAGATAGTTCAGCATGATACTTCCTTAGTTTTATTATATTAGACACTTGGACATGAAAAGGATTGTTGTTCTTTTTTATTCTTATTACCTTGTTATATTACTTTTGAACTCTTTGGAGTAGATTCCATTATGTTTATATGTTGTATTTATCTTCTTTATCTTTGGAGCTCAGTTAGGAGTTGCCTACTGAGTATCATTCATTTTGTACTCATACTACACTTTTGGAGTGTAGAGATTATAATAGGGGTTATCTCCCTTGATATATGCATCATGCGGAGAACCTATGGTTCAGAGACTTAAACTGAGCTCCTGATGTTCAGAATATTACTTATCTTTCTCTTTTCTATTAGACTAATCTCTATATTATGTTCAGAGATAATTTGTATCAATGTAGCTTTGTTGTTGTTTAAATTTTCTACTATTGTGATATTAGAAGATCTTATACTGATACCACCCCATTTTGGGATTCTATTATGTATTGATCTTTATTTTATTTATTCGAAATTATTTTCCTTATATCATTGAGGGGTCCATTACTAGTCATTTCGGACTGCGGGTTGGCTTGCCTATTAGTAGTGGACTATGTTAGGTGTCATTATTATCTGAGAAATTGAGTCATGAAAAATTTGTCTCACAGATTAGGTTTACTCGATGTGTTAGTGTAAGAGATAAGTGTTAGTAGAGTCTTGCGGATCAGTGCAAAGACAACCATAACCTATCTTCGGGAGGCTGCATGGATATTTTAGAAAATTCACTTCTTGACCCCTTATTGTGTTCCCACATTCCTATGAACCTCAAACACAATCTTGACTCTATTCTATCCAGAAGAACGATGTGACATTATCAATAGATCCAGATTAGACTTCAACATGCAGTTATAGAGTTTCAGTACAGCATCAAACTAGGGAGTCAGAGATGGATATCATAGATCTTCAGCGATAGCCAAAAACTATTTGGGCCAGCTTAGGCTTCAGTAGAGCTTTTGACTATTTCAGTCTTTGAGGTTTAGCATCAGGAATTTGAGCTATGTTGTAAATTCCTACATCCATGGATGATGTTTGATTCATCCAGTAGTTCTCAAACTGGAGTTGGGTCTATTAGTGTTCATTAGGATTCTTTATAAGTTTTGAGTACGATATTAGACTTCTCATATGTCTAGTCATTTTCGAATGCTATATCCTTATGAGCCGGACATTGGTGCATGGATATGTTAGATGGTTAGTATTGTCACTACATTTAGTATTAAAGCACCGGCTAGTAGTTGAATCCTCCTTTCTTAGGGATGTTGATTATAAAGGATTATTGGATTCACATGGATTGGGAATTTTTGAAATGAGGGCAAGAGGCCATGCCATTAGAATAGTGCTACTGGTATTGTATTCTAGAGTAAGGATTTTTTATAGAGTTCAGCCATACCTACTGCCCATCAGCTGATAGTATTCCATACTATTTGTAGTTCCCAGATTAGTCTTGGTGATCATATTGGCCAATGTCCTTATTAGTCTTAAGGAGTGTGGTATGATTCTTGGGGCCATGGAGACTATTTTTCATTGTAAGGGGTTGTAACTTGGAGGATTCATATATCTTGGCTTAGTTATGTCATGAGGAGACACTGGTTTTGAGAATACCCATATATGAGATAGATGATTAGCTAGAGTTAGCATGTATTTTCTGCCAGCCTAGAGTTTCTTAGAAAGGATATAATTTCAAAAGTATGGACATAATTTTTTGGATTTCACTCAATGTTTGTTAGCCAGCCATTTGGGTTCAGTTTGTTTTCTCTCTATGTTAATGCTTCTGATGTTGCTATGTTTCAAAGAGACTAACTACTAATCTAGAGAGTATCTCTGACATGAGATTTCTAGTCATTCAGATTAGACTCATGATGTTCATGTATATTTAGTTAGAGGTAATGTATATGGAACCTTATTTGATAATTCATCTGATCGGTCTGAGTTGGGCGCATTTAGAATTATTTTCCTATGCCCATCACACATATGGTTGCGGAAGTCACCATGATTTGTGCGCTTTTATTTCCAAAATTTATCTCTAATTATATGTATTGCAGTTTTACTATCCATTGATGATATATGCCTTGATGAATTGATATCAGTCATTGTGTGCATTATTATTGAATTCATAATTATGTTTCTACTTTGTGGTTTATTTTATTTAGTAGTGGATGGAGTAGATCTATATTGATATTTTCCACTATGGGTGTGGTTTTTGGGTTCGTGTCCTATTTTTCTTAGCATATTAGCCATATTGTGGTTTTGGAGTGGTATATGATATTGATGTTTATTTTTATAATGCCTGTTTAGTATATTGACTTTGATATTTTTGTTTCTATATCTATCATTGAATGAGGTTATTGATATTACTTGATATTATTACTCGATTTTGTCACTTGATGAATTTGAGCCTCATTGGGTAGTTTCTAAAATTAGTAATGTATAATGTAATGACCCTTTAGGTAAATTTTCATATTTATGTTTATTTAGCCAGTTGAGTTTCTCAATAGCTGCCCAAGTCGTTTATGACTTATTGGAACCGACAATTCAGTTTTTGCATAATTCATTTAGTGTTTAGAACCAATTCCCTATGTAGAAGTCTTTGCTGGTTCCAAATAGCCACTAGGCAAAAACTTATGTAAAACGATCTCGAATGTAAATTTTGACTAAGACAGAAAATTTTGAATATCAATTTTAGGCTATGTAGACCTTTTGTTTGGGTCCCAATGCACCCGACATTATTCTGACTTATCGATTGAAAAGTTTAAAATTTGAAAGTTTAGGTGTGGGAACCACACTTAATCAAAATGATCTTGGATTGAAAATATGACTTCATCATTGCGTTCGAAATATCAAATTTAGTGTGGTTACATATTTCAATTGCGAAAATTAGATTATGGATGCATCCTGAGACATTGGCCGATACTTGGAATCAAATTCCAAGTTTTAGATGTCATATAGTGCAGCAAAGAAGCGAGATCGTGGAAGGAGACACGTGATTGCAATGCTGCAATCATGGCATACGGGGTTTACATTCGTCCTAGCTGAGGGCCTGTGAAGGGCTATTTAAATACTTCTTTTGGCTGAGAGTTGGTCATTTCTCCATTGTTTTAAGTTCCTTAACCATTACAGAGTGTGTAGCCTTTAAATTCAGTTTTGGTTTTTATTGGGAACTTGGATAACCATTATATTCGTGTTTAGCGTCAAATCTGAGCTATGACTCCCTCAATTCAAGTGTTAGATTTTTTATTTCTTGACCCGAAATCCCTAATAGCTTGAGGCTTGATTTTAGCCTAAACAAGTTTTTTATTGATGTGTTTATTGAGGGGTATAACTCCCTAATAGTATTCAAACAATAGTTTGGTCTTGTAAAATCATTTTTTGTATGTGGGACCCACTAGGGTTTTGGTGTCGCTTTTGGACTCAAAGCACAATAGTGTAATATGGGTATAGTTAGACTCGTTTTGATGAGTAGATTATGGTTTTATTAGTTTGATGGAATTTTGGAGATTTTAAAGGAAAGTCGAGCATATGGTCATTGATATGAGGTTTTGTGGTTTGGCTTCGAGGTAGGGTTCTGTCTACTTTTCTTTGTATATGATGTGTGATATATATTAAAAGTGAATCAGGATGTTAGGCTTAATTATGTGTTGAATAACATAGCCTTGATTGTATAGATTTGGGGATTTATAATACTATGTCTCTAGAAGTTTTCATAAATCATACAACTAGTCCCTTGAGTTATATGTAGAACATACGAATTATACATTGAAAACGTACCCAAGACAGTGAATGATGGATACCATTCTGTTTAGGGTATGACTTAACCTCTTGAAGTTGTTTAGAAGCATAAGAGTCGTATGGTAGACTCATATATACTACGACAAATTTTGTAATGTTTAGTATAAGGGTTTTTTAGACTTTTTCCCCTCTTATATCTTCAACCCATGACCAATAATCATCAAAGAGACTTATTTTCCCCCAAATCTCAAACGCAGAACATGTGAATCTCCTCTTACTTAGTAAAGAAAAATAACTAGGGTTTCTTCTTCAAATTCATCTTTTGAGTCCCAAGTTCAACTCTACTTCATCAAGTCAAGTAATTCAAGTTATGTGGGATATTCATCGTTCCTTCCACTTATTGAGCCCCAAAACCCTCTCTTAATTTAAAAGCTTGAATTTTATCCTATTTTATGAAATTATCCATGAAATTTATAAAGTTAATCCATGAACTTCTTGGTAGATAAAATTCTAGCCATGCTAATATGTGTTCCCATGTTATGTAAGTTATTTTATGTATCGAATTCTAATCTTCCATGCCTTAGCCCCTTTATTTCATGATTAGTCATTAATTTATGAATTAAACAATTTTAATAAGTTGTCTTCCCATGTTTAAAACATTCCCATGTTTAAATTCATGTATTTCAGTAGTTATTGAAATTTACTATCTTTGGGTTACTGAATTATAACTTCCTATCATTGTTTAAATATTGTAGTTGTATTTTTGTAATCATTTAGTGCTTTATGAACACTCGATACCTATGTGTCCTTACATGATTTCTTTTTTCAAGTAACAAGTCAGTTAGACCATGGTTTTATTATACAATTCATAACATCTTGTTCGTATTACAAGTACAATCCCATGGTATGTTAAACGTCTAATAACACCAGTGTCATTCAGTTTAGAGTAACACTTAGGATCTAGTGAATACAGGGATGATGACTCCATAACCAATAGAGGCATGAGTAGGTAATAGAAGTCCCTAAGTTCTAGACCTATTGTGCCACCTTAAATTATGGAGGGTGATATGAGGTTGTTTTATATACTTTGGTATTATTATTCTAGCTTATTTGGCCTTGTTTTGATAGCAATCCGTGCTATTAAAATGTTTATTTTGATATAAATAAATATATAAATGTCCAAGGACGTGATTACAATAGTACAAAGTGTTTTCAAAGAAGTTTGTACTTAATTGAGTCATTTAGAGTTCAACCTAAAAAGTTATTTTACTAGCTTGAGCTAGTTGTGTGTCCAGTTGGTTTGGTTGAATTATAATGTGTTTAATTTATTCCAAATAATTTAAATGTGCAATCATATGTGGAATAACTTATTTGTCATGTGCATTATTCAATTAATTAAGTTAAGAATTGAAGCATAAAATTGAAGATCGTGCGAATTAGACTTATTTTAGCTCTTGTGTTGATTCATCGCTAAGGTTATTGTGTTGTTTTGATATCTAATATGTGGTTTGTGATATTTTAGGAGGCTTTGTGAGATGAATATGTCAATATATTTTTTATAAAAAGGCCAAAAATTTATTGAAAATACACTACAAAAGGCATGGGAAAAACGAGGGACTTTCAACACTAAACTAGAATTTTGGACGCAAATTCCAGTGAGACTATGCTATATCGTTGAGTCGGGTTGTTCTTGTCGATGCTTCAAGAATCGCATTATGAAGGGTGGTACATGCACGACCAAGAACAATTATTCAACACTCTTTTTTGTTACTTGATCTCAATTGCTATACTATGATTGGATAGTTGTTAACCCAAGTCCCTATGGGATCGATATTCATCTTTCTTGAAGGACACTATATTACTTGGTAGACGACGTACACTTTTTTGTGTGCTTGGGTGTTGTCAAGTTTTTGGCACCATTGCCGGGGACTTGTGGATTGGAAACTATCTTATTTTTATTTAGTCACATTGAGTTGTAAATAGTTTACTTTTTTAGTTTTTTTAGTTTCTTTTATTTTTCTTTTAATCACATTTCTTAACTTAACAGCCAGGGGTAGATGGTTTTAGAGTCATGATGATTCTATATGGTGTATGGTTTGTGGAAATAGTGGCCATTCTGAAGATATGTGTGTTGTCAATCCCGATTCAGTAATGTTTGTAGGTTGTGATCAAAGGCAATACTATGTGAACGTTTACAATCAGCAACAACAATCTTAGTAGCCGTAGGTTTAGATTTACCTGGACCCATTTCAAACTAACAATTTGGAAGAGATGCTGAAACAAATTTTAGTTGATCAAGCATAGTTGTTAGCAGATATAAAGTGCTATTTGGCCAATTTAGAGCCTCAACAAATTATCATGAGGAACGTGGTGATGCAAATAGGGCAAGTGCAACAGATACCTAATACCAGACCTCAAGTTGATTTGCCAAGTCACAGTGAGCAAGCAATCGCAATCACTTTGAGGAATGGTACAGAGCTCTATAAAGAACCTCCAGAGGTAATTTAGAAAGTAGATGCAAAGTTAACTTCCTAACTTGTTGAAGAAAAAGTTGCTAACAATTCAAGGAAGTCTAAGTACTCGAAAACTAAAGTTGTTAAATGGGTTAAGAAGATACTACCATCACCATATGAATCGCATCCATTCAGTTGTCATCATTCTCTTTAGACTAAAATTAAGAAGGTGAACAAGAGTGAGGGTGTTGAGGATAGTGTAAATTTTGAAGTGGGATTGGTTAGGCTTCACTCAAAGCACTTTTCTACTTTATGTTTAGATGATGTATTGTCTGTGGAATCATTTAAAATAGTGGAAAAGTGTAAACATGTAGAACAAGAATCCTATATTCTTTATTTTACATCAGATAAGCAATACAAAAATACACCTCACTTCAAGGGCGAGTGGTTTACCATGCATATTCTATTACACGGTTTCTAAATATTTATACCACCTTCATATGAGTGAGGCAAGAAGATGAATGTGATGTTAGGGGTGAAATTCATATCCTCAAGGTGAAGGAAAAATTTGATTGGGTCGTACCGTGATACTAAATTAGGTGTTTTTTGAGAGGCAACCCAAGTTAAGTAGGTATGTTTTATTTTTAGTCTTTAGTTTCTACTTCACATAGTTTTTGTTTTTCCTAAGTCGCACATTTATGGGAAGTCTAAGTACCGGAAACTTGAGCTTAGAGCATGGTGAAGACTAAGTGTGGGGTCCCCTAGAACCCCTTTATGCAAAAATATACTACTAGCTAGGCCTAGAGGACTCGGGGAGTATTTCTATCTCTTACTTTTAAGTTCACTTTGGGGACAAAGTACATTTTAAGTGTGTGGTAGGGAAATTCCAAATTTGAGGCTCAATTTAAAATTTGTTTAGGTTAGGAATAAGTAAGATATTCTTATTGGTGCTATATTTGATTACATGGTGCAAGTATTTTGTTTTGTATAAGAATGTTGAATGAGTGAATTGTTATTTTTGAGATACCTAGGTTCAAGTTTTTGACTTTTGTACTTTTTTACTTAAATTTGAATTCATGCTATTGTTGGTTGGGAGCCTATGATGATCCTAGTGAGTTGAGCATGTCCCATGTGTGTGTGAGATTTTTGTATATTCCTTGTTGTATATGATGTCTATAACTTGCCAAGTGTGTGTGGAAAGCGAAATAAAGAGTGTGAGTTTAGGAGATAATATAGGCATTTCTTTAATAGCCTGGTTTTATACCTTCTATTTGTCCCACCTTTTGTGCATTATCTTATTAAACCCCATTGAGCCTTTAGCCTTTTCTATGGTAGCCGCATAAGTAGCCTATTCCCTTCTTTTATAGAACTTAATTTGATCCAAAAAGCTCCTAGGTGCTTTAATGAAAAAATAATTTAATAAGGAGTTTGAGAAATTGAAGAAGAAAAAGGTAAAATTGATGACCCAAGGTAATAGTTATTGGTGTTTATATTTGATGTGTGGTGGTTGGAAGTGATATAAATGGTGTTAGAAATATTCCCATGTTTGTAGAAAAGGAGAAAAATTGAATCTTGAAGGAATAAACAATATGCCCACCATGTGTTTGTGAAAATGCTTAAAAGAGATGGGGAAAAAAAATAAAAGAATGGGGTAGACAAAAATATGTAAATTAGTTGTTGGATATTGGTTCTAAATGTATAATGGAGTGTATTAAATCGCTTAGAGAGGTTAGTCGCTATTCCTAAATAGTTCCTACTATCCTTTAGCCTACATTACAACCCGGTAAAGACCTATTTGATCCTATACTTGACATTCTGATATTAGTAGAGCATTACACTAAGGGAAAGCCTATGGTTCATTATGTGTAACTTGTGAATCCTTTGTGAGAGTGAGCATAATTTGATTTGTGTACCCATTACTTTATAAATTACATTATTGTAAGTAATTATGGGTATCTCTCTTGTTATAGGGGGAACATGTTTGATAAATGTGGGTGATTCGTATGGTTTCTTTTATTGATAAATATGCATAAGTTTGCCACTTGTGGAGTTAATTCTTGAGGCTAGGATGTTTCAGAGTAGAATTCTTAAGCTTTCAATTATGTAAATAACATGCTTTGTGAACGTTTTGTCATTGTAGTACTAGCTTGAGTGTCTTTGTTAAATTAGAAATGTAGCTTCACCCAACCTTTTGATTCATAGAGTAAATAGTTGTTCTAGGCCGAACAAGAGTTGAAGTATGGGGTGATGCTTTGAGGTGGTTTTATACTCATCGGTATAATTATTCTTGCTTATTTTGCCTTTTTTTTAGGGAAATTTGTGTTCTTAACGTGTTGATATTGATATAAATAATCATATAAGTGTCCAAGGACGTGATTACAATTGTCCAAACTGTTTTCAAACAAGTTTGTACTTAATTGAGTCATTTAGAGTTCAACCTGTAAAACTAGTTTTACTAGCCTGAGCTAGTTGTGTGGCTAGTTGGTTTCGTTGAATTCTAATGTGTTTTATTTGTTCCACATGATTTAAATGTGTAATTAAATATGGAATAACTTGTTTGTGATGTGCGAAGTTTAATTTAACTAAGTTAAGAGTCAAAACATAAAGTTGAAGATCGTGCAAATTAGACTTATTTTAGATCTTGTGCTTCTTCATCGTTGAGGTTATTGTGTTGTTTTGATCTCTAATACGCGGTGTGTGATATTTCAGAAGGCTTTGTGAGCACCTAGGATAGGGATGTACTTAGGAGCCTTACTTGATTCAAATGTTGAGTGATAGCATTAATAACTTAATTGATTATTACATCTCTGCTCAATGATGTAGTTATAATGCCCAAATTAGTTAAACGGTTAGAGGTCGGGAGACCATGATCATACAATCAATCCTACGAATCAACAACCAAGATAATAAAGTTAACAAATGAAATTCAATAACATATTATGATTGTCCAAAGTGCTTTAACCCTGGGTTTTACACCATTGACTGTCCCAAGAATTTTATTTAATGCATTGTTTATTTTATTTTTAATTTACAATTATTCAACACTTTTTTTGGTTACTTGATCGCAATTGTTAAACTAGGATTGGATAGTTGCCGACACAAATCCCTGTGGGATCGATATTCGTCTTTCTTCAAGGCCACTATATTACTTGGTAGACCACGTACACTTTCATATGCGCTTGGGAGCTGTCAGAGGGTCCCCCATTAGTAGAGGCATGATACCCAAGTCCTTTGGGATATCAGCCTTGTTGATCAATTTTGTTAGTCATGTGTTGGTACCCTTTGCAAGGTACCAGCACCCTTCTAAGTAGGGTTACAAGTTGGACCCCAATAGCTCAGATTAGGGCATGGTAGTTGTAATCAGCTCCGACAGTCTCACTGTAGTTTGAAGAATAGATCAGTTAAAGTTTGCATGACCAAGTGTATAGATTTTTTATGTTCAATTATGCAGATTTTAGTTATTTAGATATCAGATTATTTCAGTATATGATTATGCTTGGTCTTGCATTCTCAGTTTTATATGTACATGCATCCATGTCCAGTTGTCTTATGCATTTCAGTTAATCCTTATCTCAAGTACATTAAAAGTACTAATAACATACTCTTTTTTTACGTTATGTTGTCATATAACATAGGTTTGGACGCTTAGTTTCTCGATCTTACAGAGGCATCCAGCATTATCCAGCAGCAGTAGTGGTGAGTCCACATCTACTCAGGAGATGACATATTTTATCGTTATTTAAGTATCTATTCATGTTCAGTTAGTCGGAGTTAGTTGGGGGTTTATCCCATTAACTACTCATTATGTCTAGAGGTTTTTAGATGGTCAATCAGTTTTTAGTTTTTATCAATTGTTTCAGACTGATAGATGTTCCTTCAGTGTCAGTCTGTTTGGTTGTTTCAGAAATGTTGGATTATATTTTAGTGTTTGTAAATATAATATCTTATAAGTTTATCGTCCACCCATGTGGTGTTAGTATTATATTATTTAATGCTTACAGGAGGTACCAGATCATAGATTAGCTTGTGGTAACTTATGGTTGTAAGCACCGTTATCGCGACCAAGAGGTAGCCTTGGGTTAAAACAACACATGGTATCAAAGCCAAAGGTTTTAAAGTTTACTAGGAAGTCTGAAAGCCGCGTTGAGTATAGTCTTGTCCATAGGTATGAAGCGCACCACACTTATGGACCATAAACTATGATAATTTTTAGGAAGGTTTCCCGTTATTTAGTATTCATGTCATGCAAAAAAGCATGAGCTCTATTTAATTCCTTTTTATAACTCGTCCTTTCTTCCATTTACAAACAATACCTTCCAGAAGAAACAATGAAAGAAGGAACGGGGATCAACCTGATCCACCACCTAATCAGGAAGATCCCCTAAATGAATATGTCTCTCATAGCAAGTTGAGGGCCATTTTCATGGACTTAGGCTATTCTGTAGCTGCTCAGAAAAACTAGCATGCTATTGCCTCATGTAATCCAGTGGCAAATGCTGTTGTAGCTAGTTTGGGGAGGATCTGCAAGAGTTTCTTGATGTGGTGAAGAAGGTGAAAGGCATCATGGGTGTTACTTTGATTGAGAGTGCAAACTTAGATGTATATTAGTTATAAGGTGTAGCTCATACGTTGTTTAAGTAGTAGAAAGAAGACAGGAGTGTGGAAGTAGATCTTATGGAGTGGGAAGAGTTTTACATGGCTTTTTTTGACAGGTTCTTCCCACTAGAGTTAAAGAAATCTAAGCTTCAGGAGTTCATAAAGTTGAAGGAGGGTAGTATGAGTGTGAAAGAGTATACTCTCAAGTTCACTGAGTTGGTGAGGTATGCTCTTACTATGGTGACTGAGAATATGTCCATATGAGTAAGTTTGTATCTGGTGTTTTGATAGTGTGGTGAAGTAGTGTTGGACCGCTATGTTGATTATGTCGATGGACTTGTCTAACCTTATGGTTCATGCTCAATAGAATGAGAAGGAGAAATATAAAGAGAAAGAAAAAGAAGAAAAGGTCAATAAGATGATGTTTCAATTTTTCTCAGCCAAGGTAATAAGGGATAATCGATCCCAGTTCCACTAGAAATTTTCAGCCCCAGCTCCATCTTCAGACAGTACCTAAAATCAAGCATGACAATTGGGAAAGAGCACCAGGCTGTAAGTCCCATGGTAGTAAGAATAGTGAAGTAAGAATCATCAAGTTGAGCATAGAGCTGGAAGTGATGTGTGTTTTGGTTGCGGAAAGCCAAGCCACAGGATCAAGGATTGACCCTTAAATATGTCGAATGGCAGGAATAGTCGTCATCAGGGCTTGACAAACTCTTTAGCAACACCAGTAAGTCGCTATACAATGAAGGGTGACATTTCCAGTGCCACCAGTGGGCAGTGACAAAATAGATTTTATGCCCTCCAGACTCATAAGGATCTGGAAAGTTCTCTTGATGTTGATTTGGGTACGTTGCAAGTTTTCCATCTGTATGTTTATGACTTGTTAGACCCCAAAGCTTCATTCTTTTGTGACTCCTTATATAGCTATCGACTTCATTATCATTCCCGAAATATTAGTAGAGCAATTCTCAGTGTCGACCCAGTGGGTAAGTCTATTATCGTATGACAGGTATATAGAAACTGCCTGATGTCATTCTTGGCATGGATTTTCTCTACCTACGTTATACCTTAATAGATTGTAGAAGTAGAATTATTCAATTCCAATTTCCTAATAAACCTATTATCAAATAGAGAGTTAGTACTTCAGTGCATAAGGTTCAGTTCGTTTCATATTTCAAGTTAAGAAAGATGATATCCAAGGTGTGTATTTACCATCTCGTTCAAGTCAAGGACTAAAATTCTGAAACACCGAATCCTGAGTTAGTTCTGGGAGTAAATGAATTTCCAGATATGTTAGTTGAAGATGTTACCTAAGTTCCTCCAGAAAGGGAAATCTACTACAGGATAGATCTCCTTTCGAACACCCATCTATCTCTATTCCACCATACAAAATGGCCTTAATTGAGCTTAAGGAATTAAAAAACTAGTTCATAGATCTCCTAGATAAGGGTTTCATTAGTGCTAGCATTTCCCCATCAGGCAATCCAGTCCTTTTAATGTGTAATAAATACGTTTCTCTCCGAATGTGGATTGACTACTATCAGTTGATCAAAGCCACAACAAAGAATAAGTATCATCTCCCAAGAATGGATGACTTGTTCGACCAACTTCAAAGTGCAAGTTATTTCTCTAAGATAGACCTCTGATTTGGATATCATTAGCTTAGAGTCAGAGAATTTTAAATTTCAAAGACAACCTTTAAAAGTCTGTATAGTCACTTCAAACTCCTGGTTATGTATTTTTGTCTAAAAAATGCCCTGGCAGATTTCATGGACTTGATGAACAGGCTGTTCAAATAAAACTTGGACATGTTCTTCATAGTCTTCATTGATGACATCTATGCCTATTCCCGTAGAAAGAATGATCATGCAAACCATCTAAAAGTTGTTTTGCAGACCCTTAGAAACCATCAGTTATACACTAAGTTCAATAAGTTTGAATTTTTGTTGAGATTCGTAGCTTTCCTTAGTCATATAGTTTTTGGTGATGGCATTCTAGTTGACCCTCAAAATATCAAAGCAATGATAAACTGCACTAAACCCATCTATCCGTTAGATATTAGGAGTTTCTTGAGTTTACCTAGATATTATAGATGGTTTGTTGAAGGTTTTTCTTCTATTTCTTCTCCCATATGTCGACTAACCTAGAAGAAAGTGAAATTTAAGTTGTTAGATTCCTGTGAGAAGAGTTTTCAAGAGTTGAAGACTCGACTAACTTCCACCCCAGTTTTGACTTTTCCAGATAGTTCAGATGGATTTGTAGTATACTGTGTTATTTCTAAAGTTGGTCTTGGTTATGTATTAATGGAGATAGGTAAGGTCATAACATATGCCTCTAGACAACTTAAAACTAATGCGAAGAATTTCCTAACCCATGATCTTGAGTTAGCTATTATAGTTTTTGCCTTAAAGATTTGGAGGAAATATGTTTATGGGGTTCATGTTACTATGTTAACGAATCATAAGATTTTATTATATGTGTTCATGTATAAAGATATGAATCTTCATCCGGGAAGGTGTCTTTAATTGTTAAAAGATTATGACATAAATTTATTGTATCTTTCGGGAAAGGCCAATGCAGTGGTTGATGCACTTAGTAGATTGTCTATGGGTAGTGTAGCTCACATCGAATAATATAAGAAGGATTTAGTCTGGAAGGTTCATCATCTTATTAGATTAGGTATTCTCTTGGTTTATTCAACTGAAGGTAGTAAATGGGTTCCAAATGGTTTGGAATCTTCATTTATTTTCTAAGTGAATGAAAAGCAAGATAGGGATCCTAGTTTTCTCAAGTTGAAGAAAATGGTTAGAGATCAGAAGGTAGAAGTTTTCACCTAATGGGGAGATAGTGTATTTAGTTGTTAGGGAAAATTATGTGTTCCAAGTGCTGGTATTTTGAGACAATGAATTTTAGCTGAAGCACATGATGCACGATATTCTATTCAACCGGGAGCCACTAAGATGTATCGTGATTTGCAGGAATTCTATTGGTGGAGTGGTATGAATAACGTTATTGCAGTGTTCGGGGCTAAGTGTTTGAACTGTCAATATGTTAAGGTTGAGCACTAAAGGCCTAGAGGTACACTTTAAGAGTTTAGTATTTCCCAGTTAGAAGTGGGAGGCAGCGAACATGGATTTTGTGATAGGGTTTCTTTGCATACATCGTCAGCATGATTTGATATGGGTCATTATACATAGGATTACGAAGTCATCCATTTCTTGTTGGTTCACACTTTGTATTAAACTATGGATTATAATAAACTCTATCTAAAGAAGTAGGTTAAGTTGAATTGGATTTCATTGACTATCATTACGGATAGGGGTACTCAGTTTCCCTCTCAATTTTAGAAGTCTTTTTAGAATGGTCTTGGTACGCAAATTCATCTCAGTGCAAATTTTAATCCTCTTACATAATGGGAAGGAATAAAGGAGCATTTAGAGCCTAGAGGTCATGTTGACAGCTTGTTTTATTGTCTTTAAGGGTAGGTGGAACGACCGCTTACCTTTGATTGAATTTGCTTATAACAACATCCATTACTCAAGTATTCAGATGGCTCTATTTTATTCTCTCTAATGGAGGAGATGTCGATCTCCTATTAGTTGTTTGGTAGTAGGTAAGGATACTTGGATAGGGTCAGATTCAGTGCTTGAGGCGATGGAGAAATTTCAATTAATTTAAGAAAGGCTGAAAATAGTTATGAGTCATTAGAAATCTTATGCCGATGTGAGGAAAAGAGATCTTGAGTTTGATGTTGGTGACCTTATGAATTTGAAAATTTCACCTATGAAAGGAGTGAAGAGGTTTGTCAAGAAGGGGAAGCTCAGTCCCCAATATGTTGGCCCATATAGGATTTGAGCTGCTTTAGGAAGGTAGCTAATGACCTAGAGTTACCTGCAGAATTGGTGTCAATGGAACCAGTGTTTCATGTCTCTATGTTAAGTAAGTATATTTGTGATTCAACATCAGTTATGCCTTTAGAGTGTGTGGATGTGAGATGCAGTCTTTCTTATGAAGAAATTCTAGTTGAGATCCTTGATCGCCAAATTCGTAGGTTGAGGAACAAAGAGGTTACCTTGGTCAAAATTCTAAGGAGAAATTAGTCTGTTGAGTGAGTTAATTGGGAAGTAGAAGCAGATATATGAGCTATGTACCCTCATCTTTATCCATGAATTCAGACTCTGCTTGAGATAACAATTTTTCGTAAATCTACTCTTTCCCAATCTCTGTTTCAGCTATGTAACCATTCACATGTCATTGCATGCATTCACAAAATTAGTTTACTCCATGTATTATATCTCAGACACAGTTGTTTAATCACGTTTTAGTTCATGAACATTCAGTATACGACCTCATTCTAGTATGAATATTCCCGAAGGGAGATATTATAATACCCTATCTCTGGAATGTTTTGTCCATCACACGACTAGTCCCTTGATTCATATGCACAAGATAGTACAAGATGGGTGATGTTTTGTTTAGGGTACGCTAAAACCTGTTGAAGTCTTTAAGAAGTATATGAGTCGTATGGTAAAAACATATGGACTGGCCACAAATTTTGTAAAGTTTAGCTAAAGGGATTTTTAGATCTTTTCACTTTTTATAACTTCAACTCATGACCTATAAACATCAAATAGGCTTATTTTCCCCCAAATCTAAAACACTTAACATGTTAATCTCCGTTCCTATACTCAAGAATAATAACTAGGGTTTTGTTTTCAAATTCAACCTTCAAGTCCCAATTTCAAGTATACTTCATCAAGTCAAGAAATTCATGGTAGGTGGGGTATCATCAATGGGTTCCTTCCACCCATTTATCCCAAAAACCCTCTCCTAGTTTAAAAGCTTCAAATTTATCCTATTTTATGAAATTATCCATGAATTTATATATAAAGTTAATCATGAACATCTTGGTAAATCAAATTCTAGCCTTGCCAACATGTGTCCCATGTTATTTAAGTTATTTTAGGTATCTAATTCCAATAATCCATGCCTTATCCCCCAGATTTCATGATGAGTCATCAATTTTTGAATTAAACCATGTAAATCTGTTGTCTTCCCATGATTAACCCATTCACATGTTCAAATTCATATGTTTCAGTAGTTATTGATATTTACTATCTTCGGGTCTCTGAATTATGACTTCTGCTCACTGTTAAAATATTGTTGTCATATTTTTGTAATCATTCAGTGCTGGTGGGTTATGAACACCCGATATCAAGGTGTCCTTACATGATTTGTTTTATCTAGTAACAAGTCAGCCATTCCATGGAATTATTATAATATTAAGAGCATCATGTACATGCTAAGAACTTACAAGTGCAATATCATGCAATTTTAAATGAGTAATAACACCAGTATCATTCAACTGGGGATATCACTTAGCTTCGAGTAAATGTAGGGATGACGACTCCCCCATCGGTAGAGGCATGAGTCATTAGTTGCAGTCCCTAAGTTCCATACCTATGACACCACCATAGATTATGAGGGATTCCTCATTAGTATAGGTATGACAACCTTTTCCTTTGAGATGTCAGCCTTATGGATCCACATTATTATTTATGTGTTGGTACCACTTACAAGGTACCAACACCCTTCCAATTGGGTTATAAGTTGGACCCTAATAGCTCAGATTAGGGAATGCCAATTATTGCCAGCTCCGACAGTATCGCTGTAGTTTTTAGAATAGATTAATTCATCTTTGCATGACCAAGTGTACAAATTTTAGATGTTAAATTATGTAGATTTTAGTTATTTAGATTTGAGATTATTTCAGTATATGTTTATGATTGGTCTTGCATTCTCAATTTTACATATGCATGCATCCATGTTCAATTGTCTTATGCATTTCAGTTAGTCCTTATCTCATGCACCATTACATTCAAATTATTGATTACATACTCATCTTTTGTGCTATGTTGTCTTATAACATAGGTTTGGATGCTTGGTTTCTTGACCGTACATAGGTAGTCTAGTATTATCAAGCAGCAGTAGTGGTGAGTCCACAAACATAACATATTTTATCATTTTTTAAGTTTCTATACAAGTTCAGTCAGTCAGAGTTAGTTGAGGGTTAGTCCCATGAATTTCTCATGATTTATAAAGAATTTTAGATAATCAGTCACTTTTAGTTTTAATCAGTTGTTTTAGGAAGATAGATGCTCATTTAGTTTTAGTCTTTTCAGTTGTTTCAAATATGTGGGATTATATTTAAGTGTTTGTGATGACAACATCTTATAAGTTTATCTTTCGCACATGTGTTGTTAGTATTACATTAATTAATGCTCACAGTAGGTACCAGATTATGGGTTAGTTTGTGGTCACTTATGGCCATAAGACTTGTTTTTTCCATTAAGGGGTTTCCTCGGGCCGTGACAAAATATAGTATCAAATCCAAATGTTTTAAAGTTTCCTAAAAAGTCTTAAAGCCACATTGAGCAGAGTCTTGTGCATGGGTATGAAGCTAGCCACACTTATGGACAATAGGCTACAATATGTTCTTAGAAATGTTTCCCTTCTTTCAGTAATTCTATCTAGCAAAAGAGCATGAGTTCTATTAAATTCCTTTTTCTAACTTTTCCTTCGTTCCATTTACAAATATTAATTTATAGAAGAAACAACTGAAGGAGGAACGGGGATCAACCTGCACCACCACCTATCAGGAAGATCCCCTAAACTATCATGTCTCTTACGACGAGTTCAGGGCCACTATCATGGCCTTAGGCCATTCTATAGATTGTTAGAACAACCACCATGTTTTTTCCCTATCTAATCCAGTGGAAAGTAAAATTGCATCTTGGATTCATGATTTTACTCAGATGAATCCCCTTTTGTTTTCTTGATCCAAATCAGAGGAGGGTCTGTAGGAGTTTCTTGATATGGTGAAGAAGGTGAAATAAATCATGGGTGTCACTTCAAGTGAGAGTGCAGACTTGGCTGCATATCAAATATAAGGTGTAGCTAACACCTATTTTAACTAGTAGAAAGAAGATAGAGGTGTAACAGTTGAGCCTATGGAGTGGGAAAAGTATTCCATAGATTTCTTAGAGCAGTTCTTCCCATAAAAGTTGAGGGAAGATAAGGTTTAGGAGTTCATAAACTTGAACGGGGTTAGTATGAGTGTGAAAGAGTAGTCACTCAAGTTCACCCAGTTTGCGAGGTATGCTCCTACTATAGTGACTGACAATACGTCTAGGATGAGTAAGTTTATATCTAGTGTTCTGATAGTATAATCAAATAGTGTAGGATCACTATGTTTATTAAGGAGATGGCCCTATCTAGACTTATGGTTCATTCTCATTAGATTAAGGAAGAGAAATAGAAAATGAAAGAGAGAGAGAGTAAGAGGGCCAGAACAGGTCATTTAAATTATTCTCATCCAAGGTCAAAAGCGATCCCAGTCCCTCTTGAAATCTTTAGCCCCGGCTCTATCTTAAGCTAGTGCCTAAGTTCAGGTAGGATAGTCAAAATAGAGAGCCAGGCTCTAAGTCCCATGGTAGTATGAATAATGGTCGAACAAACCTACTTTGCAGGAAGTATGGTAAGAATCATCAAGGTGAGTGTAAATCTTGAAGTGATGTGTTTTTTGAGTGTGGAAAGCCAGGCCACAGGATTAGGGATTTCCCTGTAAGTATGTGGAATGGCAAGAATAATTGTCAGTAGGGTCTGACAAACTCTTTAGCAGTACTAGCAAGTAAACCAACAAAGAAGGGTGCCACTTCTAGTGCCACCAGTTGGCAGTGCCAAAATAGATTTATTCCCACCAGACTTGTTAGGATCTGGAAAGTTCTTATTTGGATTTGGGTATGTTGCATGTTTTCTATTTATATGTTTATATTTTGTTAGAACCCGGAGCTTCACTTTCTTTTGTGACTTCTTATATAACTGTCGACTTTATTATTAGTCCTAAAATATTAGTAGAGCCATTCTCAGGGTCTACCCAAGTGGGTAAGTCTTTTATAGTAAGATGGGTATATGGAAACTGCTTGGTCACAATGTATTAGATAGTTACTGCTCTTGATCTTGTGGGGTTTGAGAAGATTGATTTTGATCTCATTCTCAAAATAGATTTGCCCCGCTCATGTTATGCATTAATTGGTCATAGAAGTAGAATTGTTCAATTCCAATTTCCTATTAATCTTGTAGTCGAATAAAGGGGTAGTACTTTAGTGCTTAGTGGTCAGTTTATTTTATATCTCAAGGTAAGAAAGATGATATCAAAGGTGTATTTATACCATCTCGTTTGAGTCAAGGACTAAAATGTTAAAAATCCAAGTCTTGAGTTAGTTATGAGAGTAAATTAATTTCAAGATGTGTTTGCTCAAGTTCTTTCGAGAGTTCCTTCTGATAGAGAAATCGACTTTAGAATAGATCTCCTTCCAAACACCCAGCCTATCTCTATTCCTCCTTACAAAAAGGCTCTAACTGAGCTTAAGGAATTATAATACTAGCTTAAAGATCTCTAATATAAGAGTTTCATAAGTCCTAGAATTTCCTCATTGGGCACTCCAGTCCTTTTAATGCATAAGAAAGATGGTTCTCTCAGAATGTGCTTTGACTAATGTCAGTTGAACAAAGCCACAATTAAGAATAAGTATCCTCTCACATGAATTGATGACTTGTTTAACCAACTTCAGGGTGCAAGTTATTTCCCTAAGATAGATATCTTATTTGGATATCATCAGCTTAGAGTCAGAGAATGTGACAATTCAAAGATAGCCATTAGAAGTCGGTATGGTTACTTTGAATTCTGAGTTATGTATTTTGGTCTAAAAAATTCCTTGACAACTTTTATGGACTTGATTAACATGGTGGTCAAACTATACCTGGAAAAGTTCTTCATAGTCATCATTGATGACATCCTTTCCTATTCATGTAGTCAAAATCATCATGCAGACCATCTGAGAGTTATTTTTTAGACCCTTAGAAACCATCAATTATTTGCTAAGTTTATTAAGTGTGAATTTTGGTTGAGATTGATAGTTTTACTTGATCATAAAGTTTCTGGTGATGGCATCCAATTTGACCCTTAAAAGATCAAATTAGTGAGAAACTGGCCTAAACATATCTCTCCATGAGATATTAGGAGTTTCATAGGTTTAGATAGATAGTATGATGGTTTGTTGAAGGGTATTCTTCTATTTTTCTCCCATGTATTGACTAACCCAGAAGAATGTGAAATTTCAATGGTCATATTCCTCTGATAAGAGTTTGTAGGAGTTGAAGACTAGACTCACTTCCACATCTATTGTAAGGTCATAGTCTATGCCTCTAGATAACTTAAACCTAATGAGAAGATATCCAACCCATGACCTTGAGTTGGCAGTTGTAGTTTTTGCTTTAAAGATTTAGAGGCAGTAACTTTATGGGGTTCATACTGATGTGTTCATGGATCACAAGAGTTTACAGTATGTGTTCACGCATAAAGATCTAAATCTTTATTCGAGAAACTGTCTTCAATTCATAAATGATTATGATATGAGTGTATTGTATTATCCGGGCAAGGCCAATGTAGTGTTTGATGCTCATAGAATATTGTCTATGGGTAGTGTAGATCACGTCAAAGATGATAAAGAGTTAGTCTGTGAGGTTTATCATCTTGCTACATTAGTTGTTCGGTTGGTTGATTCAGCTGAAGGTAGAATATGGATTCAGAATTGTTTGGAATCTTCATTGGTTGCCAAAGTGAAAGAAAAGAAAGATAGGGATCCTAGTTTGGTCAAATAGAATGAAAGGGTTAGATTTCAGAAGGTAGAGTTTTTCTCCCTAGGAGGGATAGCATACTTCATTGTCAGGGAAGATTATTTGTTCCATGTGTTGATGTTTTGAGACAATAAACTATAACAAAAGTGCATGATATGCGACATTCTATTCACCCAGGAGCCAATACGATGTATCGTGATTTTTGAGAAATCTATTGGTGGAGTGGTGTGAGGAAAGATATTGCAGAGTTTGTGGCAAAGTGTTCAAATTGTCAATAGATTAAGGTTGAGCACCTAAGGCCTAGTGGTACACTTCAAGAGTTTAAGACTCTCTCTTGGAAGCGGGAGGTGGTGAACATGGATTTAGTGATAGGGTTTCCTCACACGCATCATCAACAAGATTCAATATGGGTCATTGTAGATAAGATGACCAAGTCATCCCATTTATTACTAGTTCATACATTGTATTCAACTGGGGATTAAGATAGAATCTATCTCAAGAAGTTGGTTAATTAGCATTAGATTTTGTTGACTATTATTTTGGATATGGGTATTCAATTTACCTCTCACTTTTGGAAGGATTTTAAGAAGGGTCTTGGTATAAAGATTCATCTCCGTACGAATTTTAATCCTCATACAAATGATCAGGCAGAGAGGACCATTCAGACCTTATAAGACATGGTGAGATTCTGTGTTATTGACTTTAAGGGTAGCTGGAATGACCATTTACCTTTGATGGAGTTTTCCTATAACAACATAGCTTGTGTTTTTTACTTTAAGGGTAGTTGGAATGGCCATTTACCTGTGATGAATGTTGCCTATAATAACATCTATCACTTTAGTTTTCAGATGGCTCCATTTGATCCTCTCTATGCGACGAGATGTAGATCACCTATCAGTTAGTTTGTAGTAGGCGAGGCTACTTTGATAGGGCCAAAGTTAGTGTTTGAGGCAATGGAGAAAGTTTAATTAATTTGAGAGAGGCTGAAAATAGTTCAGAGTCTTCAAAAATCTGATGTTGATGTTAGGAGAAGATATCTTGATTTTTATGTTGGTGACCTTATTTATTTCAAAATTTCACCCATGAAAGGGGTGAAGAGGTTTTGTAAGAAGGGGAAGGTCAGTCCCCATTATGTTGGCCTAAATAGGATTGTGAGCCGTTTTGGGAAGGTGGCTTGTTAGCTAGAGTTTCCTACAAATTTGGCGTCAGTGCATCAAATATTTCATGTCTCCTTGTTAATGAAGTGTATTAGTGATTAAACATCAATTGTACCTTTAGAGAGTTTGGATGTGAGAGATAGTCTTTCTTATGAAAAAATTCTAGTTGAGATCTTTGGTGTCCAAATTCATAGGTTGTGGAGCAAAGAGGTTCCCTTTGTGAAAGTTCTATGGCGAAATTAGTCTTTTTAGGGAGCTACTTAGGAAGCATAAGTTTATATGAGAGCAATGTACCTTCATCTTTTCACCACAAATTCAGACACAGCTTGGGATATCGATTTTCCATAAACCTTCTCTTTCCCAATCTCTGTTCAGCTATGTATCCATTCACATGTCACTACATGCATTCACGAAATTAGTTCAGTCCATGTATCATATCTCAGACTTTATTGTTTAATCATATTTCAGTTCAACAACATTCAGTATATGACCTCATTCTAGGATGAATATTCCCAAGGGGAGATATTGTAATACCCTTTCTCTAGAAGATTTTGTCCATTATACGACTAGTCCCTTGAGTCGTATACACAACATATGAGTGGTACATTAAATTCTTACCCAAGAAAGTGCAAGATAGGTTACTTTCTATTTATGGTATGTTAAAATATCTTGAAGTGGTTAAGAAGCATATGTGTTGTATGGTAGAATCGTATGGACTGGCTGCAAATTTTTTAATGTTCAGTTAAAGGGCTTTTTAGATCTTTTCACTTTTTATAACTTCAACCCAAGACCTATAACCATCAAAGAGACTTATTTTCTCCAATCTCAAACACTTAACATTTTAATCTCCTCTCTCATACTCAAGAACAAGAACTAGGGTTTCTTCTTCAAATTCAACTTTCATGTCCTAAGTTCAAGTCTACTTCATAAAGTCAAGCAATTAAAGGTATGCGGGGTATCATCAATGGGTTCCTTCCACCCATTGATCCCGAAAACCCTTTCTCAATTTAAATGTTTCAATTTTATCCTATATTATGAATTATCCATGAAATTTATAAAGTTAATCCATGAACTTCTTGGTAAATCAAATTCTAGCCTTACCAACATGTGTTCCCATGTTAGTTATGTTATTTTATGTATCTAATTCCAGCCTATCATGCCTTAGCTCCTTGATATTATGTCGAGTCATTTATTTATGAATTAAAATATGTAAACGTGTTTTCTTCCCATGTTTCACACATTTCCATGTTGAAATTCATGTATTTCAGTAATTATTAAAATTTATTATCTTTGGGTCTCTGAAATATGACTTCTTATCATTGTTTAAATGTTGTTGTTGTATTTTTGTAACCATTTAGTTTTAGCGGGTTATGAACACCCGATACCTATGTGTCCTTACATGATTACTAATTTATAGTAACAAGTCAGTCAGACTATGGTTTAATTATCATATTAAGAACTTTATGTTTATACTAAGAAATTACAAGTAAAATACCATGTCATGTTAAATGACTAATAACACTAGTGTCATTCAGTTGGGAGTATCACTTAGATCCGAGTGAATATAGGGATGACAACTCCTCCATTAGTAGAGGCATGAGTTGTTAGTAGCAGTCCCTGAGTTCTAGACCTACAACACAACCATATATTATGAGGGATCCCCCATTAGTATAGGCATCATACCCTTGTTCGTTGGGATGTCAACCTTGTGGATCCACATTGTAAGTCATATATTGGTTCCCCTTGTAAGGTACCAGCACCCTTCCAATTAGGGTTATAAGTCGGACACCAATAACTCATATTGGGGCATTTCGATTATAGTTCGCTCCCACAATCTCAGTGTAGGTTTTAGAATAGATCACTTCAAGTTTTCATGACCAAGTGTACATATTTCTGATGTTAAGTTATCCAAATTTTAGTTATTCAGATTTCAAATTATTTCAGTATATGTTTATGCTAGGTCTTGTATTCTCAGGTTTATATGTTCGTGTATCCATGTTCATTTGTCTTATGCAATTTAGTTAGTCCTTATCTTATGTACCAGTAAATTCAAAAAACTGATTACATACTCATCTTTTGAAATGTGTTGTCTTATAACATAGGTTCGGATGCTCAGTTTCCCAACAATACTTACATATTCCAACATTATCCAACAATAGTAGTGGTAAGTACTCTCCTATCAAGTATATGACATATTTTATCATTAATTCAGTGTATATTCATGTTCACTCAGTCAAAGTTAATTGGACGTTTGTCCCATCAAATCCTCATGATTTTTATAGGTTTTTAGACAGTTAGACATTCAGTCATTTTTTATTTTTTATCAATTATTTAAGATAAATAAAAATTCAATAAGTTTCAATCTATTAGGTCATTTCAGATATGTTTGATTATATTTCAGTGTTTGTGATTACAACATTATATCAATTTATCTTCCGCACAAGTCGTTCTATTATTATATTATTCAGTGCACAGAGCAAGTACTATATCATGGGTTATCTAGTGGTCACTTGTGTTTGTAAGAACCATTTTCATGACCAGGGGGTAGCCTCGGGTTGTGATAGGATTAGATAAGGGTTTTAGACCCGTAAGATGATACTTATAACCCTTGAGAATCCTATTGCCTTCTCCCTATTTTAGATTATTTTGTATCATGGATACGATAAGATGCTAGGTTTAAGAAGTGGTTTTAGCATTGGAAAAATTATTAGCATATTCAAATCTTTTTAGGCTAGTATGGTGACCATTGAACTGTAATTTGGGTAGAATCTACATAAATGCCCGTGTTACTAGACAAAGTTCCTACCTTAGAATTGGTTATGAATTATTTAACATCTAGAAGTTGAACTAGATACCTTAGCGTAGTTTGGGGCATAGCTTGTCTAAATATGGAACTTGACGATTAACAGTGGGATTGTGTTGATGATATTGATACTAGGCAAGGCTGGAGGATACTATGATAATATATTGATACCCGACAAAGACAGATGTTGATTATGTTAATGATGGTCATGATGATGATTGATATGATGGAGATGGTTTTGATAATGAGATTATGATATTAACAATGTACTTTGCATTCATTCCTTCATGCACATCACCTATCACAGTATGCACCTATGTAAATTAGTCGGTATGGGATGGTTGCATTTATATGGGTGAAAAGTATGCTTTGTGTTATTGTATGTTGATTGAAACTTCTAAGTCTGGGGCAGCGGGCATAGTCTTAAATAGCAATTTATTTGTCCAGAGTAGCCAATTATTCAAGTTGTTATTGATAATTCTATTATCATTTTTATGATTATTATTATGGCTAGATTATGGAAGATTAGTCATTGATCCTGTATCGAGGTCTTAGGTATGTCTACAACCTCTTCTATCTTATGATACTACTAGTATGAAGAATTATTTCATTTCTAGCCATGTGGATTAGTAGCCCTGAGTATAATAGTATCAAATCCTTGTAGGAACATAATAAGATCTTAAAATGAGAACATGATGATCTAGGTTATGCTTGAGAAAACCTCATGTTTATATGTAAATATAGATCAATATATTCCAGCTATATGAAGATATGGTACTACCGTATATACCTTTCTTTGTAGGTCATATTAAATAGTTGTTTCTTCACCATTTATACTGCTATGTATCTTTCGTTTGCCCTTTATTCGTATATTGGCCTGAGATATACAACTTAGTATTGTCATCTATTGATTATGGCTTGAATAATATAGTTTAGCCTGATACTTCCTTATTCTTTTTATATAAGACTCTTGGACATGAACATGATAGTTGTCCCTTATTATCCTCATTGACTTGTTATATAATTTTTTGTCTCTTGGATGTAGATTCCATTTTGTTTATATATTGTATATATCAAATTTATATTTTAAGCTCAGTTGGCAGTAGCCTACTGAGTACCATTTGTTTAGTACTCATACTATGCTTCTGCAGCCTGCAGATTATAATATGGGTTATCGTCGTGAATGTGTACATCGTGCAGTAGAATCATGGTTCAGAGACATAGTGTGAGCTCTTTACGTTTGGTATCTATCTATTTTGTATTATACTAATATTTATCTTTATGTAGATTCCATTTTTATTTCACTTTTGCACTATTGTGATATTAGAATCTCTTGTACTAGTACCACCATGTTTTGGGATTTTATTATGAATTGATCTTTATTTCATTTATCCCGTATTATGGGTTGGCTTACCTAATTGTGGGTTATGGTAGGCCCCATCATGACCTAAGAAATTGGCTCATGATAATTTACCAGTTAATATAACAGAAATTAAGGACTTCAAACCTACATAAATATATGCTATTTATATGACCCTGGGTTCAAAGGAAGTAAATTTAGATGGCGGAATGGCAGAGCTGGTGAGGAATGAATATTCAAGAGAATAGATAGAATTTTGTGTAATGACATAATGCATGATTTATTTCTAGTACATGAAGTTGAAAACTTATACACAAGTGGGTCTGATCATACACCTTTGCAAATTAACTTCAGTACTGTTAATGAGTGGATCAGTACATATTTTAGATTTCTCAATCTTTGTTTGGAAGAAGAGTCTTGCTTGGAGGTTATCGGGTTGAATTGGAAAACAGAAATGCAAGGAAATCATTTCTTCATGTTCCATCATAAGTTGAAGAAAGTTGAATCTACTTTAACTAAATGGAGTAAAGAAAGCTTTGGTAACGTTAGGGTGAAATAATATGAAGAACTACCTTCAAGTATAAATAGAGAATTATTATTTAAAGCATAAGTAGATTTGAATGTCCAACTCAGGAGGGAAGAAAATATTTGGAAGTAGAAGGCAGGTTTATAATGGTTTAAAGATGGTGAAAGAAATACAAAATTCTTCCATAAAGTTATCGAAGGCATAATTGGTAGACTAAAGGTGAAAAGAATCCAAAATAAAGAAGGGGTATGGCCGGAAGATCAAAATGAGATTGTTGAAGCTATAGTAAAATTCTTTCAGAAGAAATTCTCAAAATAAAAATAACATAAAGTTTTTTTAATGTTGGAATAGTATTAAAAAATAGTGAATGAAGATAAGAATTAGGAGTTGAATAAAATTCCTGACATCCCGGAGTTCTAAGAAGAAGTGCTAGGTTTGAATAGGAATAATACTAGAGTCCCGGATGGGAAAACAAGAGCCTTTTTCAGAAGGCTTGGGATATTGTTGGAGTGGATGTTCAACAAATAGTGGTGGCTTTCTTTTGTGATTATGAATTACAAAGATTTGTTACATATACAAACTTGGTACTTCTAATAAAAAAATTAGTGCTAAATACCTTTTTTGATATGAGGCTAATCTCTTTGAGTAATTTTGTAAATAAATTTTTTTCAAAAATTAATCATGAGATAATCAATAAACTATTACCTAAGATCATATCTGAAGAATAGGTTGGTTTTGTCCAAAGAAGAAGCATTCCAGAAAACATTTTAGTGGTGCAAGAAATCATTTCAGATATAAGAAATAGAGGTAAACCCCTAATTTGGTTACAAATTGGATATGATGAAGGTTTATTATAGTGTGGATTGGTTGTACCTTACTAAAGTATTGAGAAAGTTGGTGTTTAGTGAATCTATTATTGATATGTTGTACAAGTTAGCAGGAAACAACTGGTACTCTATTCTTTTAAATTGACAACCAAAAAGATTTTGTTAGGTCCTATTAGCGTTTCAAACAAGGAGATCCTTCATCCCCTACACTCTTTATTCTGGCAGCAAAACTGATGTCTAGAGCCTTAAATCTTTGGCCCCTAAAAAATAATGTAAGATGTTTTGCATGCAAAGAGGAAGTCCAAAGATTAATCACTTTGCATTTGCTAAAGATATAATCATATTGTGCTAAGCTGGTTTAATTACTCTGAAAGGTGTTACTGCTATAGTGGATAGATATGAAAAGGTTTCCATGCATAAGATAAATAAGGAGAAAAGTGCAATCTATTTGCATAAGGGAGTGTCTCAAAGAGCAGTTATGATGGCAGAAGTAGCATCAGGGATCCTATGGAAAGACTTTCCTTTTACTTAACTTGGACGCCCTGTATTTCATATAAGGAAGATAAAGGATTTCTATCAGCCTATCATGAGAAAAATCAGCAGTAAGTTGCAAGGATGGAAGGGGAATTTGTTATAATATAGAGGAAGAGTTGTTCTTATCAAACCTGTGTTACAAAATGTTCCTATTCACTGCCTATTAGTTATGAATCCTACAAGAAGTATAATTAATACAATTCAAAAAATGTTCGCTCAGGTTTTTTGGAGTAATCATATTGGAGGGAGAAGCAGGTGTTGGGTAAGATGGAAGTCTTTATGCTTACCTGAAGAATAAGGAGGGCTTGGATTTAAAATGGTGCTAGATATGGTTATGGCTCTCATTTGCAAATTGTGGTGGAATTTTAGGACTAAAAAGTGTATTTGGAGTACTTATATGAATAATAATTATTGTAAATGGGAGCATCCTAACATGGTAATGTGGATGACAGGGGCAGGGTCTCAAGTTTAGAATAAGATATTGTTGGCTAGAGACTTAATTAAACATCAAATTAAGTGGAAAACAAGGAACTAGAACTCAAGTATATAATTTTATAATTGGACTTCTTCAGGAGAGTTATATAGTATTATTCAGAATAGCAGGGAGTGGGATTAGAGGCATCAAAACGTGAGGGATTTAATGCAAGATGGAACATAGAACTCACAACTGATCGCTCAATTATTTCCACAGGAGATTTTTGATTATATTATTCAAAAAATTTGTCTCCTAGTCAGTACAAGAGGAGAGGAAAGAATCCTTTTGATTTTAGATGCTAAAAAAACATTACAATAAGATCAGCTTGGCATTATATAAGACAAAAGGAGAAAAAAAAGCAGGACATTTAAAGAGATATGGATAAAAGGACTTTTGTTCAAAATGGCTTTCCTAAAGTGGAGAATATGGAAAGTAAAGTTTCTAGTTGATGAGAATATGAGAAGATGGGGAATAGAAGGACCCTCGAGATGCTGGTATTGTTAAGCTCAAGATCAAGAAATCATAGCTCAGTGTTACTAAGATCAAACATTGCTAACAGGACATTGTCCTACTTTTATTCTACAAAAATTAATAGTCTTGGTCAAAGCTTCAGGGAAAATATATTGGCATAATGGAATGCTGAAGTCGGGAACTGGGAGAGAGCCTATTACCAAGATATTCCTAACATAATCACCTGGGAACTTTGGAAAGGAAGAAATAGTACAAAGTATGATGGAAAGAGTGTAACAGTAAAAAGGGTAATATTCAACAGGAATATTGGAATGTTACTCAAAGTCAAGATGCCAAATCAAGAGTTTCCTCATGCATGGCTGGACATTCAGAAGGAATTTGAGCAAAGTATATCAAAGGTAAAGGCTACAAAATTTCATTGACAGTTTCCTAAGGAAGGATGGGTCAAATATAATACTGATGAAACATTTAGAGAGTATCCTGGTATGAGTTCCTATGCATTTTACTTAATAGATTTATAGGGAGATTTCATTTATGCACAAGGAACTAAAATAGACGACATTTATAATGTGGAAGTAGAGGTATGTGCTATTTTACAAGCAAAAACACATTGTTGTCACACACCTTACAATAAGTTAATTTTTCAGACAGATTCTCTTCTTATTGATAAAATTTTAATTGGAGAATAGAGTTGTCCATGGAACATAACAGAGTCTATAGAGCAAATTTGGTCATTGTTGGAAATCAAGAAAGATAACTTTCAACATATTATAAGGGAATGAAATCAATTGGTTGATCATTTAACTAATTAATCTATTGATACGAAGGATTTCATAATCATAAGTTTCCAGCAATTAGAAGTTACAGTCAACAAGATAGTTCTTAGGGATAAATTGTACTGTCCTTACTTAATATTGTCAATAACAAAGGGGTGAAGGGGCTTGGAAGGTTGTATCTTACTTTGTTCACATTCAAATATTTACAAGCAACTGGTGCACAAAAAGAGTGAAAAAACTATTGACACTATACTACAGCAGCCAACAAAAATGACTCACAATAGCAGCCAACAAAAATGAGTCATAGCAATAGAGGAGGGTTATTTGGGAGCTTTACAATTCATACTCCTAAAGAGTATATTACTATCCGATTGGTTCTAAGCATTCTATTTTCTCAATGCCGTCTATAACTACAACAAGAAAGGGATCAAAAAATTAAATTATGACTTGAAAGAAAAAAGAAGCTAGGTTCTGAGCTTATTCAGAAATGTAATAATCTTCAGGGGCCAAAAACTCTCATTAGAGAACAAAAAGAAGTTGTATTTCCCATCAACCGGAGAGCACAGCTAGGAATAAGAAAATATAAGAAAATGAGCTAAAACTGAAGGAACTGGTATTTCAAGGTAACAATCGAAACTTAATTCTGCAAGCTATACGGAGCAGGAACAACAAAAATCCATGGAATGGAGATGATAACCCAAAGTTGGTACAAGATGAATATTCGATTCATCAAAGAAGCTGGCAACATTCTTCAGGTATATCAGGGCTGCTGTGGTGGAACCACAAAGACTAACACCAGTACCAATCCCGCCCATTCCAACCATGGAAGTACCATATAGACTTTAACCAAAAGAGTAATAAAATGAGGTTGGGACATGCCTCCAACCATAGCCAAAACTAATATCAAAAATAAAATCAAAATGTTTAGAAATATCCATAACATGATATGGATCCTTCCGAAAGGATAGAATTTCACCACTTCAGTCCAAGTGTTGTCCCAGAGTAAATCACTATTTAGAAGGATTAGAACGGTCCATTCTTGCATAGCATGGGTATACAGCCGCCAGTAGATAGGTTAGCGGGTGAATGCTAGCAGGATCTCAGGATAAGGGTAAAATAACAGCATCTATAATACCAAGTAAGACCATAAATATGCACTCAACTATACATATATATAAATATATATAACCATGTTGGGAAAGGGGACCAGGTTTAGAATGCCTTCAAAACCTTTACCTTGGTTGTGTAGCTTTGCCGTCCTCTATGGACAATATGGGTTCAGCTCCCCCTATTGAAAGGGCCCCAGTGCGTGAAGTCGCAAGACAAGGGACGAAAATCTGGGATGACTAGTACATCCCCCAAAATATAGTGTGACATAATGCAGACAATCACTAAACCCAACCTCACTTTGGCAAAAATGAGTTTCCAATTTTGGTCCCTCCAGGATCTCCACCTTCCACGGCTTTGCTACACATCCCACCATTTTTTCCCAATTAACACCAATTTTCAAATAACCAAATCATTATCCATTTATTAACCAAGCCTATTTATATTGGTATCGTCCTACCAATCCTAACAAGTGCCCTTTCATTTACCATATTAAACCACTTGGGGAATTCCATTTAACCCTAAGTATAACCATTAGCCTTTTACCATTCCAAGCAATTTAACCATGCATAATTCATTTACTAAGTTTAAAAAAAGGAAGAGTTCCGTTAAAAGTAGACAATGTAATGAGAGTTTCTTTATAAACATTTTATCAAACACATTGGGGGCATAATATGACCAAAACCAATTCTAATTACCATTAAACAATTCCCAATTGTCCAAAACCACCATTAATGTATATAAAAGCATAATTAAAACCATGTAAAATAATAATCAAACATTTAATACAAAACCCCCAAATCATATTTGAAAACAAAAATCATACAATAAATGTAGTTATGAAAGCATTCACGAAAACCATGCCTTTAGATAGAATTAACAATAAGAGAAGAGATAATACCTTAAACCAAGATGATGATGGAAGAAAATCACCCAGACAAGCCCCAAATTAATCCTCTAGTTGAAAACCTGGATTCCCTTGCGCAAAAGATTTTGATAAATTTTTTTAATGTTTAGAAGATTATCTAATTGTTAATGAATGGCATAATAGGGTAAATAACCTTTAAAGTAGATTAGAAATCATGGGAGCTTATTAGGATAAGTTGGAAAATATCCACAATACCCGCACATAAGTTGTAAAAAAATCCCATCATAGGGGTATGATTGTCCCTCACAAGTTGTTCCTTTCCAATATGAGTGGTACCCTCCACTCGTACCCTAGCCTTAACCTTTGATCAAACACTGTCTAGCATATGACTCATCAAACCAAGTTGTATCCAAAGCATATGATTCGTACCTGACAACTATACCCCTAGTAGATTTAAACCCAATGAAGATTTAGGCACTTTCCATTATACGAGTCCTTGGTACGAATCGTCACTTGGATTTTGGCTCATCGTGAGCCACTCGTACTCTTATTAAACCTCGTTAATGAAGTATAAGATTAATTTTAGTAACCAAACAATTCATAACTATAATTAAGACTCATACCCCTAAGTCATACCATTCCAGTAACCAAAATCAATCCCATCAACCAACACTAGTCACCGTACGACTGGATCATACCATACATACCCCAACTTACAGCTCGTACCTAGAAGTTGTATTGGGTTAAGAGATCAAAATTCCAAGAAGTATTCTAAGGTCTAAAAACCAAGTTTTTTTAATCTTCCCCACTAGGAACATATATCCTAGAATGACAGATAAGGTAGTGGTAACCATACGTACGACTCTTTTGCATTATCAGACATATTTGCAATATCTAATAATGTTTGAAAACAAAGAGGCAATGATATTAATCATTCCTTCAATAAACACAAAAAATAAAGATGTGTGGAAGACACATACCTTTCGCATGAATCCCACGACCAGAAAACAAATGTGGAAATTTAAACTTCATGTCCTCCTCCACTTCCCATAAAACTTCTTCCACCTTATGGTTTCGCCAAAGAACCTTAACTAAAGCCACATCCTTTTTCCACAATCAATGATCCTTCCTATCTAATATAGCAGTTGGGATTTCTTCATAAGATAAGGAATCAAAGATGCCCAATCCTACCAAATGAACAACCAAAAATAGATCACCAATGAACTTTCTTAAAATGGAAACATGAATGATCGGACGAACCAAGCTTAAGTTAGAAGGTAACTCCAACTCATAAGCAACATTACTAATTCTCCACAAAACCTCATAAGGACCAACATACAGGGGACTGAGCTTCCCCTTCTTACCAAAATGCACTACCCCCTTCATGGGAGATACCTTGAGGAAAACCTTATCCCCAACCTCAAACTCCAAGTTTATATGCCTAACATTTGCATAGGACTTTTGGTGACTTTGAGAAGACTTAAGCCTCTTCCAAATCACCTTCACCTTCTCCATAGCCCAGTAGACCATGTCCGGACCAACCATGGCTGCCTCACAAAGCTCAAACCAACTAATAAGAGATTTACACCTCCTACTATACCATGACTTGAAAGAGGCCAGAACAATACTAGAATGATAGAGATTGTTGTAAGAAAACTCGACCAAAGGTAGATTCTCAACCAAATCGCCACCATAATCAATCACACTAGCCCTAAGTATATCCTCCAATGTATGAATAGTTTTCTCCACTTTCCCATCCGTATGTGGGTGGAAAACATACTCAAACGAACCTTATCCCCAAACCTCTCTAAAAAGATCGCCAAAAGTGAGATGTAAACTATGTCCCATGATTAAAAAAATAATCAAAAACAGGCACCCCATGCAATTTTACAATCTCCTAAAGATATAGCTTCGCATAATCTTCCACCGAGAAGGTAGTTTACAAAGGCAAAAATTTCCCAGACTTAGTCATTCTATCCATGATGACCGAAATCGAATAATATTGATTTTGAGACTGAAGAAGACCTGTAACAATGTACAAATTGATCACTTCCTATTTCCACTTGCGCTAATCAATTTTATGATACAGCCCTCCTGGCCTCATGTGCTTAACCTTAACCTATTGACACACCATGTACTTAGCTACAAAATCAACCATATCCCTCTTCGTGCCATCCACCAATAGATCTCCTTGAGATCATGATACATCTTAGTCAAACCAAGATGAACAACATAGCACAATTTATGCACCTCAGCCAAAATTCTTTTTCATAAACCATAAACATCAGGAGCACACAACTTTCCTTGGTGCCATAAAATACCATCACCGCTGATCTCAAACACCACTACTTTTTTCCAACCAACATTACTCTTGATTTTTATCAAGATAGGATCTACCAATTACTTCTCCTTAATCTTTGTATAAAGAGATAATTGAACAAATTGTTGCACCACCACACCACCATCCTTGGAGTCCAAGAGACAAACTCCAAGATTATAGTAAAGCGGTGAATTTATTTCACCAATTCCCTCTTTCCTTCCTCTTCATGAGCCAAACTCCCAATAGATAACCTGCTAAGAGCATCAGCAACCATATTAGCCTTACCTGGGTGATAGTAAAGACTCATATCATAGTCCTTCAGAATTTCAAGCCATATTATCTGCCTAAGATTAAGCTATTTCTGGGTGAACACATACTGTAGACTCTTATGATTATGAAAGATAACCACGTGCACACTATATAGATAATGCCACCATATTTTCAAAGAAAACATAGCCGATAACAGCTCTAAATCTTGAGTAGGAGAATTCCTCTTATGTACCTTCTACTTCCTGCAAGCAAAGGAAATCACCTTTCCAGGCTACATCAACACATAACAAAGAACTACCTGTGATGCATCACAATAAACCAGAAACACATCATTGACTTTCAGCAAAGTTAGAATTCAAGTCAAAGTCAACTTATCCTTCAACTTCTCAAAACTCCCCTCATAAAAATCTGACAAAGAAAACTTGACCTTATTCTGAGTTAACTTATTCAATGGAGCATCTACTGATGAAAAGCTTTCCATAAACTACCTATAGTACCTAGATAAACCAAGAAGCTTGTAATGTCAAATAGAGTCATAGGTATAGTCTACCTATTAACCATAACAACCTTTCGTGGATCCATCATGATCCCTTTACTAGAAATAATATAACCAAAGAAAGTTACAACATTCAATAAAAACTCACATTTAGAGAACTTACTATACAACTATTGTTCCTTTAAGGTCTATAACACCACACGAAGGTGATTAGCATGATCCACCTCACTCTTTGAATAGACCACAATGTAATCAATAAAGACAATAATGAAAAGATTCAAATATTAATGAAAAACCTTATTCATCAGATACATAAATGCTACCGAAGCATTAGTAAACCCAAATGACATTACCAAAACTCGAAGTGCCCATAACGAGTATGAAAAGTGTCATAGAGATCTCCACCTCCATAATCTATAGATGATAGTACCTATTCCGAAGATCTATCTTAGAAAATAACTTGGAACCTTGCAAAAGGTCAAATATATCATCTATTCTTGGAAATGGATATTTATTCTTAACCCTGACCTTGTTTATCTACCTATATTCAATACACATCCAAAGGGAACCATCCTTCTTATGTACAAATAGCACGAGTGCACCCCAAGGATATACACTAGGATGAATAAACCCCTTATCTAAAAGATCCTTAAGTTACTTCTTGAGTTCTCTCAACTCTTTCGGAGCCATTTTATACAAAACAATAGAAATTGGACAAGTGTCCAAAACTAGATCAATACCAAACTTGATTTCCCTATCTTGAGGAACACCCAAAAGTATATCCGAAAAGACCTCTAGAAACTCATTAACTACTAGAAATGACTGAAAAGAAGGACCTTCCAAGTGATATAGACAACCTTGATAGATTAACCTCTTATCTCTAAGATAAGAAATAAACCTCCCCCTAGGAGATAAAGAACTAACCTCCCATTTTATAACTGATTGACCAGGGAACCTAAAGATAACACTACGGGTCCGACAATCCAAGAACATGTAACAAGAGTGCAACCAATCCATACCCAGAATGACATCAAAATCCATCATATCTAACTCAAATAGATCCTCCAGGGTCTGCTTGCGACCAATAAAGATCACACATCCACTATAGACTCTCTTAGCAATAATAAGGTCACCTATTGGGGTAGAAATATAAAAAGTATCTGAAATACCTTTTGAATTAAAACCAAAATATACAGCCACATAAGGAGTCACATATAAAGTGATCCTCAGATTCCTGTCTGTATGCAAAAGTATACAACCTGTTCCATGAATCACTAGAACCATGCAACACCACTAGGTGAAGGAGCAAAATATAAAGCAACAAGAATCTTATTCACCCCCATAGACTAAAGTAATTCTTCATTAGTCACCTCTCATAGAGGAGAACTAGCAGCAAATGGTGGAACTCCAAAAATATAAAGGATAGGACTGTGAGAAATAAGATAAACCCCAGAAGTAGGATTCACCCCTTCAGCATTACCCCAGATGGGATATAAGAATTTCCTTGTGCTCTAAATCTATAAGGCATAATCTAGAAAACGAACACACAATGATTATAGATAATTCCAAGACTAGACTCCTAGCTTGAAATTACAATACCAAGAAAGTGAAACATACCTAAATGTCTTGTAGCCTCTCTATTTTTAGTGTAGCATGCTACACACACCTAAAAGAGACTCTACTCTACACAACTTTATGGACTACTAATTGACCATAAATCTAGGATCTGACACTAAATTAACATGACCCGATCAGGGTCCTTATTGTAATGGGCAATCCAAGTCAAATCGGGACCGAAGACTACACCAGTTACCCAACCCAACCACTACCCACCCACTTAAGGTTGTTGAATTTCTATCATATAGCAAGATAGTGCAATAGCTTACATGAATTATATGGGATTGAATAAAAATTGTGATCGACCAAACCAAGTTCAACCATCCTATACCAATAATCTAATCATAGTAAACCAATATCGAAAAAAGGGCCATAAATTATGGCATAACCAAAGATGTTCCAAAATAAAATATAATTAATCCCAAGATAAGTTATGATAAAACAATGAAAAATTATGTCCAATAATATAAGCCGACCGGATTATTCCAATCCCAAGGATAACACTGATATCAATCCCGCCTATTCCAACCTATCGAAGTACCACAAAGCCTCTAACAAAAACAGTAATAAAATTCAGTTGGGACATGACCCAACCAGAGCCAAAACTAATATCTAAAATAAAATCAAAGTGTCTAAAAATATCCATAACATGAAATTGCACCTACCAAAAGATGGAAGCTCACCACTTAATTTCAAGTATTTTCCCTGAGTCAATCACTATGTAGAAGGAGTAGAACAGACGGTTTTACATAGCGTGGGTATACAGCCGCAAGTAAATGGGTTAGTGGGTGAATGCTAGCATGATCATAAAAGGTTAAGATAATGCCATCTATAAAACAAAGTAAATCCATCCATACAGACATAACTATACATATATATATATTATTATGCCAGGAAAAGGGATTGGGTTTAGCATGCCTTTAAAACCTTTAACTAGGTTGTATATCTTTGCTATCCTAAATAACCCACGCTCTCTCTGGATTTAGATCCCTCTACTAAAAGGGCCTTGTGAGTGAAGTCGCACTACCAGGGAAGATAAATTAGGATGACTAGTACATCCCCCAAAATATAGTGTGACATCATGCAAACTATCACCAAGACCAACCTCTCATTAACAAATACAAGTTTTTAGTTTTGGTCCCCCCAGGACCTCCACCTTTATGGATTTGCTATACATCCTGCCAATATTTACCAAGCAAAACCAATTTGCAAATATCCAAACCATTATCCAATTACTAACCAAGGCCATTTATATTGGTATTTTGATACCAATCCTTACTTTCAAGTATTATCTATAGCCAACCATATATAGGTTTATGGGGACTTTTAAGTACCCTTCCATTTACCATATTAAACCATTTGGGCGATTCTTTGTAACCCTCATTCGTAACCATTAGCCATTTACCATTCCAAATGATTTAAACCATGCATAATTCCTTTACGAAATTTACAACAAGCAAGAGTTCCATTAAAAGTAGTCAATGCAATAGACATATATTTATAAGTATGTTATCAAACACATTGGGGGCATAATATGACCAAAACCAATTCTAATTACCGCTAAACCATTCCCATGCAATACAATTATCCAAAACCACCATTAATGCATATAAAACATATTTAAAATCATGGAAAATCATAATTATCCATTTAATATAAAAACCACCAAATCATAGTTGGAAACCAAAATCATACAGTCAATGAAGTTATGAAAACATTCATGAAAAACATAGCTTTAGATAGAGTTAAAAATTAGGGTAGAGAACATGCCTTAAACCAAGATAATGTCGAAAGAAATAACCAAGACAATCCCCAAATCAATCCTCAAGTTGTAACCCTAGATTCCCTTGCCCAAAAGCTTTTGAGAGAATTTTAGAATATTTAGAAGAGTTTCTATGTGTTAATGAATGGAATAATAAGGTAAATAACCTTCCAAGTAGGTTTGAAGTTGTGGGACCTTATTATGATAAGTTGGGAAATGTACAGAATACCCTCTCTTAAGTTGCACAAATATCCCATCATAGGGTACAACTGTCCCTCACGAGTCATACCCTTCTAATATGAGTGGTACCCCCAACTAGTACCCCAGCCTTAACTATTGCATCAAATATTTTCCAGCATATGAATCATCCTTCCAAGTTATATCTAAAGTATACTATCCATACCTTCATCCGTACCCCTAGCGGATTCAAACACTCATAAGATTTAAACAATGTCCACTATAAAAGTCCTTAGTGCGACTCGTACCCTAGATAAAGGTTCATGGTGATCCACTCATACTCAAATCAAACCTAAGTAACCAAGTCAAATTAATTTAAGGAACCAAATAATTCATAACCAATAATATGACTCATCCCACTAAGTCATAACCATTCCAATAAAAAAAATCCATCCCACCAGCCAACATTGATCAATGTATGATTGGACTATACCATCCATACCCCAAGATACAGTTCATACCCATGAGTCGTATTGGGTCTAGAGATCAGAATTCCTAGAAATTTTCTAATGTCCAAAAACCAAGGTGTTTTAGATAGTAGGTCATCTAGTTTAGAATTTTAGGGTGGTCACTCTAAGTCATCATACCTCCTTCTATTGAGTCAGACCACAGATTTTTCTATATGTGTGTTGAGTTTTGCAATCTAGCGAAGAAATTTATCCTTCATATTTTCATGACCTAATTTATGAGTCATGATATCACCTACTAAATCTTACCAATAGGTAATCCAAACCATATCTCGAAGATAACACAATGGGTTTATTTAGTAGTAAATTCCCATCATAGGTAAAATTTTAAGAAAATAATTTATAATTAATAAATGTTCTAGATAAAATAAATAATCAATACAAGATACCAATCCCAGGATCTATTGGAGCAAGTACAAGATAATATATCAAAATAAATACAACTAAAAATTTTAGAATAGTCAATACATTTGTCTCGAAACAAAAGATAAAATATAAAAATAAAGGGAAATGGGTGACTAAAACTCTAAAAACTCACCCTATCTCTAGAAATTAGTCATTGAAAGAAAAATATCAAAGGCAGCGGCTAGTATTTAGATCCGCACCAAAAAGGTATAGAAGTGTAGTATGAATACAAAAACAATGGGGACTCAGTAGGCATCCTCGGCTGACTAAGCCAAATCATGATATATGAATTATAAAATATGAGATAACATAACTAAGTCAAGGTATAGGGATAGACCTGAGTCATCTCTAATATTATTGTACATAATAAGAAATTAAACTAGAATAACGATATAGCATAAGGCATCAACAAACAACAATCAGCGCTCAAACAAAATAAGTACTAAATTTGTAAAAATATTTATATCATATCATAAAGCATCTCGCAAGAAAACATGACTTAAAAATTAGCTCTCATTCGACAATTGGTGCAGAAAAGTAATGAAATCATCACAACCTTCCATATGAGTACACTCAAGAAAACAATAAAGTAATTAACTAATATTATAACTAGCCTTCAATGTCATTCAACCATCATTCCATAAATATCATCCATCGGTTATTTAACATTATTTCACAATTTGCCAACATTAAAACAAGTACCCACATTTCATAAGATTATCAACATTTAACAATCTTATCATCAATACACACTAGCATCATTTATTATCTAACCATCTCTTATTAACTAATTCATTTAGTTACTAGTTATTGTATAACCTCTAATGATCATTTAAGAAACTATTAACCATATATTCACTACTCATCAATAATTAAATAGACATCAATTATCAACTAACCTCATTTATTAGTATCATTACTAACTAATTATCATTTCTAAACTAGTCATTATTAGACATTTAACCTATATCCACCATTAATCCTTATTAACCACTAATCATCAACTATACAACTTTATAAAACACTATCACTTTTGGACTATAACTGATATTTCTAATATCAACACCTTCCAAAAATTACATATAATTTTATATAAGAATATAGTTTTCATACATAGGTCATAGTTAGACTTGAACTGATAGATATACACATAGGCATATCAATATAATAATCCTCTGGCCTTTTAGGGTATCAAAGCATCATCATAATCATCCTTTGACCTTGTTGAGTATCAGTATATACTCACAATATCCTCTTGCCTTTCTAGGTAAAAGTATATCAATACAATACCCTAAATCATTGCAGGGTATCAATATATCATCACAACATCTGTTATCCTTGTCGAGTATCAAAATATCATCACAATATCCTCCATCCTTATCGGGTATCAATATATCATCACAATATCTCCCGATTTTATCGGCATTAATGTCATCAAAGTATCCTCTAAAATTGTCGAGTATCAATATCATCATAGATCCATTTAGCCTTGTCGAGTATTAATATCATCATAGTATGCTCCGACTTTATTGGGTATCAATATCATCGTTGTATCCTATGGCCTTGTTCGGTATCAATATCAACATCATCTGTTGGAATTGAAACGAGTAAATAATCAATGTCATAAGTGCTCAGATAATCAAGAATCATGATTTCTAGTATTATTTATAGCATAATTTCTAAAATAATCATTAATCATGACTTCTACCATAAATAATAACAAAATTTCTAACATCCTTATTGAGGATTATTTCTAACATGATTACTAGCATAATTCTTTAGCATGATCATAATCATAAAAAATATCAAGAGCAATGACTTATCAACAGTATAGTCAATGGCTTATCATTTGCATAAAATGTAGCTTATCAATAAGTTGAGCAATAGCTAATCAAAAGCATAATTTATAGCTTATTCATAGCATTGTCAATAACATAATTTACGAATTAAACAATATCATAGTCAAGGAATCATTCAATGGTATATTTGGTAATCTATTTAACTTCTCAAACAGGAACATCATCAGTAGCTCATCGTAAGCTTAACAAATAGGTAATACATATGGCATGATAATTTAGCATTACTTCTAATGCCATTCATGATAAACTACAAGTATTAAGGTTTCTAAATATTTCATCAAAAGGTCAGTCTCTAGGCATTTAATAATCATATATAGGATTTAAAAGACCTAATCATCCATCTTGACTTAAAGTGGGTAAAAGAACCACTTCTACATCCCCAAAATACATTCTAAGTCAAATACTACCTCAGACTAGGCCAAGATATCTAAATCCTTTCTTAGATTTATTGTAAGCCACAATTAGTTCTAACGTAAAAGTTCTTTTCAAACACAACAACTAAGCCAATATAGTAACTATGGAAAATTTTCATAATAAGAGAAATAAGGCAAATCTTACCTTAAGCACTTGTATCTAAAGAATTTTACTTAATACCGAGCAGTCTAAGCTATTCTCGTGGTAACCATGAGTAATGAATACCAACTCTCCAAAGGGATAAAGGAAAATATGATTTCAAATTAGCCTAAATGATCCAATTGACCCAAGCCTTGAATTTCATGAATCCAACTCCTAAAACACATCCCAAATCTAACACAACATCATAATAATACTAGTAGATAGCTCTATTAAAAATGATAAACCTATCCTACCTCAATGATGAAGAAAGCTAAACGAACTACTAAACCTTTACTTTTACCTTCCAATAAGCCTTCTCAAGATTCCATGATATCAAAAAAACATTCTTATCCTCCATACTAGAATAAGGATACCCATATTGCACCATTATATTATGGATCCAAAAATCACCTCAAACCCCATGGGGGTGCCACTTATGAAAATCGAGTTTAAAATATAAACCTAAAATTCTTACAAGATCAAGGAATTATTACCCTAAAAATTGGTGAAAATTTGGCTAAACTGTGGATAAAATCATTCCTTAACGATTTGGGATTTGAGCAATACATTAAGAAATTCACCAAGAAAAGCTTGAATTCTTACCTTAAATCGGTAGATTATCACAAAAACATGCGTTAAACAAGCTTTCAAATAGCTAACAAGGTTCAATTTTAAGCTAATACACTATTTAGGGTTTTTAGCTCTAAAGGAGATGATGAAGAATGACCAAAATAATGAAACATACATTATTTATACCTAGTACAGGTACTCAAAATTTGCTATCATGACCATGAGGTGCGCTATCTCACTTACCTGATGACTATAAAATTAGTCACAATCATGACCCCTACTGTTCAATCATATCACTATAATTGTAGCCGAAGTACTGTGATCACAGCTTGATCAGTTGGTTGCTGAATACTTGGAAATCTTATAACTCTTTTCCAAGTAATAGAGATTCATCCAGAATCCCACATTGAAAATGGATTATGTAGCCATTTAAAATTTGATGGCGTACTTAAATTTTCCATTTGAGATTGTTTCGATCGAATGTGGGTCCCACATCCATATTTCATTTTCTCAATTTCTTGAACAATAGGTCAAAATGAGCTCTAGTACCTTGGGACCTAAACCCAAGCTCTACCTAGCCAAAAATTAATAGTTTGGATCTACTGGTGCTGTGGGAATTTATATACGAGATAGTTTTACTAAAGCTTTTGCTTGTTGGACATTTAGAACCATCAAAGACTTCTTAATATAGAATTTGCTCTAAAGAGAAAATGTATTTCCAGTGCCACAAACTCATAAATGAAATGGTGCAGCTATGAAAAATCTCTATAAGGAAAATATGTGGCAATATGGAAAATAACAAGAAGGGTTATTACAAGTGGTACCTGCGGGGGTGGTTGTAGATTTATTCAGTCAGGTGGGGGATGTGGACAATGTTATGCTATACCCACTATACCTGAGACAAATTTTTCTAGCAATGTAATCATTAATATCATCCCTATTTTATTTAGATTTGCATTTGTATAATTTAATATGGAGTTTACTTTCTCTGATGTGTCTGCATATTTTTTTTTATTTAGATTCTCCCTGTGAGCCTCGTGTTGAACCAATCCACATATCTACCCCTATAAGTGATGCTTTAGTAACTGATGTGGCGTAATAATCCCGTGTTGTGACCTTTTATGGATGTGAGACTTACATAGATTAGTTCATCAAAAATATGATAGATTTTAATGCCATTTTGGTTATGTATTGGTTTGATCCTTATAAATTTTATACTTAACTATTATGCTAAAATTGTGACATTAGCTCTGCCAGGTATGCCATGGATAACTTAGAAGTTTGCGCTTCATATAGCTCCCAAGAGAGTTATTTTATTTCTTCACACGAAACGCTTGGTTTAGAGGGTGTATTTCTCATATTTAGCCTTTATTGGTGATACTAATATTACTTCAATAAGACCCTATAAAATCCTAGAGCTTAATTCAGTCCTTTAAGCATGTCAAGGGATCCCAAACATATAAAATTCTAGCTAGGTTCCCAGACGTAGCTAATTATTGGCCTTCTAAAGTTGGCAATCTCATTTCGCCACCTTAACAACCTTTAATGGTCTGTATTTTTATTAGTTCATGATTAGGAAGTTCAATAGGTGTTCTCGGATAAGTTTTGAATTTCTTGGAACATGTTTAGATCATGTCGGAGTCCCAAAATAGTGTACCAACACAATCATGGCGTGCCGCATCGCCAATTCCATTGGTCAACATTTGTGCAAGCTGACAGAGCCAAAACTTTTGAGGATCGACACGATTATAGTGTGATACATCGAGTATCATATCGCAGCCATCAACACATCTCATTACTTATAGCATCGGCAAACAGTTTCTAGTCATTAAATGTCCACATTTTTAAGGGAAAAAGGGTCAATTTTCCATTCTTAGATAAACCCAATAACACATGATTCAGCCATATTTCACCCAAAATATAGAGTTTCTCTCAAGACCAAGTTAGGGTGGGAAGTGTTGATTTATGGATTCCTTTCATCCATGACGTCCAAGAACCCTCTTTTAAATTATAAAACATGATATTTATGTTGTGGGTTGTTTGTAACCATGTTTATCTAGTTGTATGATTCCCAAGTTGGAATCATTATGTGTTTTCATGAAACTACGTTAGCATGCAAGATGAAAACCATAAATTGAGTTATTTATAATGTATAATTTAATGATTTCACCTATCACCTAAGTTGTGCATGTAGGGTGTTTGACAAAATGGCTAGGAGGATAGATATTGGAGATTGTAGCTCAATTGTGACTCAAATAATAAATGCATGCTTTACCCTTATGACCAAGACTAACTTCTATGATATTATGTGCATTATGAGTATTTGATGGAATGTTCATGGGATTAGGTTGATGAAAGTATCACATGTCTATTTGCAATTCCATCCATATACAACATTATGACAACCATGTGTTTTATAAAACCCCAACCTTATTGTATTATGAATTGTTGATATTGGTTATGTGTTAACGAAGTGTCAAGACTTATTAGTTTGATACTATTGAGTCCTGGGATACTTGTACCCCATAATTTAGTTGTGTGCCCAGATCCAGTGTCAGTTTTCATAATACTCCTATTCAAGGCATGATCATTCGAATTCAGTCAGTTATATGACATAGGAAAACTCAGTAATCTCAGTCAGTTATTAGATCTCGGTAGTATTCCATCAGTCAATGAAATTTAGTGAACTCTATTCAAATCAACTAAAACATACTATTAGTAACAGTTCAGTTCAATTTAAATTAGTTCAGTATCTTTTCATTTGGGAGTAGAATTCAGCACCGAGTGAACCCAAGGATGGGGACTCACCTCTTAGCCAGTAGAGGGTGTGATCCTTAGAAACAATCCTTATATTCCAGAACTACGAAGCGAGTATAGGTTGATATGTACCCTATGAGTTTAGGGATTATACACCTTATTTGAGTTTTTTCTACTAGAAGGGGTTGATGGAATAGCTCCCTTTTAGAGAGGGTTTACTCATAACTTATCTTTACCCGTGGCATGGTACTGACACCCTTCCAGCTAGGGTTATAGGTTGGACCCCACCAGTTCAATTTCGGGGCATGTTGGTTAGATGATTACCTCCCACACTTTTAGTTTTGGATCTACTCTTAGTAATAGAACTTAGTTCAGTTCTACAGTTTTAGGACTGTCAGATACAATCGCTCAGCTCAGTACAGAAGTCATCTAGTTTTATCAAAATCAGGACAGTCACCCAGCTAATAGTATATTAATTATACGAAATTCATGTTACTAGTATTCAGATTTTAGGACTATCAAATACAGTCAATAAGACCTGTTCTTCATAATCAGAACTGTCAGAAATAATCATTCCTTTATCAGTAATATGACATTAGTTCCTTCATACCCAATAGAATTAGTCTTTCAGTATCCCAGAATTAGTACACAGATATCAGTAAATCCAGGTTATTAGAATTCATGAGTCAGTGTTATCATGACCTCAGATACAATTACGTATTCATGCATGTATTCTTATATTCATGTTATTTAGTCAATTAGTATTGTTCATGCATATGAACCATTGCATTCAGCCTACCTTACTTGCATACCAGTACATTCAATCATACTGAAACATTTGTGCTATGGAGTTTTATACCATAGGTTTAGAAGCACGCGCTCTAGAGTATCAGTAGCATTCCAATTTCAGCAGTCAGGGTCAACAGTGAGTCCTCATTATTCGTGGATGTTATTATTTGATTATTTCATTATTTTACTACTTAGTTTATTTTAGCACATCAGGTTATTTGGGGGATTGTCCCATCAACTTTTTATTCAGACAGTTCAATTTTAGAGGCTTGCAGACTACAACATATTCGGACAGTTATTTCAAGTTTTTTGGTATTTTTATATCATATTTTTAGTTATGTATCAGTATTGAATCTTATGGCCTTTTATTTTATGTTTTCACAATTACGATATTACCATTATTATTTAGAGCTCAGTTACAGATATCAGTCATGGGTTAGCTTGTGGTCTTTTGGGATTATGAGCACCGTGTAGAATTTTATATACCAGATTTAGGGCGTTACAAACTTGGTATCAGAGCCTAGGTTTCAACAGCGTCCTAGGAAATCTGAAAAGCCGCATCTAGTAGAGTCTT